>NW_018745608.1:0-61864 GCF_001683475.1 Chenopodium quinoa
GTCAAATTCATTCAACAAAGCTAATTGAACAAATCAAAGTCAAATGAATTATTCAAAGCTAATTGAATCAAAAAAAATTTAACACGATCAAACAAAGCTAATTGAATCAAATGAAAGTCAAACACATTCAAACAAAGCTTTTTGACTCAAATGAAAGTCAAATGCATTCAAAAAAGCTAATTGAATCAAATGAAAGTTAAATGAAATCTACAAAATTGAATCAAATGAAAGTCAAACACATTCAAACAAAGCTAATTGAATCAAACAAAAGTCTAATGCATTCTACGAAGCTAATTGAATCAGATGAAAGTCAAACACATTCAAACAAAGCTTTTGATACAAATGAAAGTTAAATGCATTCTACAAAGCTAATTAAATCAAATAAAAGTCAATGCATTCTACAAAGCTAAGTGAATCAAATGAAAGTCAAACACATTCAATCAAAGTTTTTTGAATCAAGTGAAAGTCAAATACATTCAACAAAGCTAATTGAATCAAATGAAAGTCAAATGCATTCTACAAAGCGATTTGAATCAAAAGAAAGTTAAACACGATCAAACAAGCTAACTGAATTAAATGAAAGTCAAACATATTCAAACAAAGCTTTTTGAATCAAATGAAAGTCAAATGCATTCAACGAAGCTAATTGAATCAAATAATAGTCAAATGCATTCTACAAAGCTAATTGAATCAAATGAAAGTCAAACACATTTAGAAAAAGCTTTTTGATACAAATGAAAGTCAAATGCATTCAACATAGCTAATTGAATCAAATAAAAGTCAAATGCATTCTACAAATCTAATTGAATCAAATGAAAGTGAAACACATTCAAACAAAGCTTTTTGAATCAAATGAAAGTCAAATGCATTCAACAAAGCTAATTGAATCAAATGAAAGTCAAATACAATCTACAAAAATTGAATTAAATGAAAGTCAAACACATTCAAACAAAGCTAATTGAATCAAATGAAAGTCTAATGCATTCTACAAGCTCATTGAATCAAATGAAAGTCAAACACATTCAAACAAAGTTTTTTTAAAACAAATGAAAGTCAAATGCATGCCAACAAAGCTAATTGAATCAAATGAAAGTCAAATGCATTCTACAAAGCTAATTGAATCAAATGAAAGTCACACACATTCAAACAAAGCTTTTTTAATCAAATGAAAGTCAAATGCATTCAACAAAGCTAATTGAATCAAATGAAATTCAAATGCATTCTAAAAGGCTAATTGAATCAAATGAAAGTCAAACACATTCAAACATAGCTTTTGAATCAAATGAAAGTCAAATGCATTCAAATAAGCTAATTGAATCAAATGAAAGACAAACACATTCAAACATAGCTTTTTGAATCAAATGAAAGTTAAATGCTTTCAACAAAGCTAATTAAATCAAATGAAAGTCAAATGCAATCTACAAGGCTAATTGAATCAAATGAATTCAAACACATTCAACCAAAGTTTTTCGAATGATATGAAAGTCAAATACATTCAACAAAGCTAATTGAATTAAATGAAAGTCAAATGCATTCTACAAAGCTAATTGAATCAAATGAAAGTCAAACACATTCAAACAAAGCTTTTT
Source organism: Chenopodium quinoa (assembly GCF_001683475.1). Taxonomy (NCBI): domain Eukaryota; kingdom Viridiplantae; phylum Streptophyta; class Magnoliopsida; order Caryophyllales; family Amaranthaceae; genus Chenopodium; species Chenopodium quinoa. Next base: position 1,590 of record NW_018745608.1, read on the forward strand.
GAACCAAATGAAAGTTAAATGCATTCTAAAAAGCTAATTGAATAAAATGAGAGTCAAACACATTCAAAGAAAGCTTTTTGAATCAAATGAAAGTCAAATGCTTTTAACAAAAGCTAATTGAATCAAATAAAACTCAAATGCATTCTACAAAGGTAATTGAATCAAATGAAAGTGAAACACATTCAATCAAAGCTTTTTGAATCAAATGAGGGTCAAATTCATTCAACAAAGCTAATTGAATCAAATGAAAGTCAAATGCATTATTCAAAGCTAATTGAATCAAAAGAAAATTTAACACGATCAAACAAAGCTAATTGAATCAAATGAAAGTCAAACACATTCAAACAAAGCTATTTGATCAAATGAAAGTCAAATGCATTCAAAAAGCTAATTGAATCAAATGAAAGTTAAATGAAATCTACAGAAATTGAATCAAATGAAAGTCAAACACATTCAGACAAAGCTAATTGAATCAAACGAAAGTCTAATGCATTCTACGAAGCTAATTGAATCAGATGAAAGTCAAACACATTCAAACAAAGCTTTTTTGATACAAATGAAAGTTAAATGCATTCTACAAAGCTAATTGAATCAAATAAAAGTCAAGTGCATTCTACAAAGCTAAGTGAATCAAATGAAAGTCAAACACATTCAATCAAAGTTTTTTTGAATCAAGTGAAAGTCAAATACATTCAACAAAGCTAATTGAATCAAATGAAAGTCAAATGCATTCTACAAAGCGAATTGAATCAAAAAAAAGTTAAACACGATCAAACAAGCTAACTGAATTAAATGAAAGTCAAACATATTCAAACAAAGCTTTTTGAATCAAATGAAAGTCAAATGCATTCAATGAAGCTAATTGAATCAAATAATAGTCAAATGCATTCTACAAAGCTAATTGAATCAAATGAAAGTCAAACACATTTAGAAAAAGCTTTTTGATACAAATGAAAGTCAAATGCATTCAACATAGCTAATTGAATCAAATAAAAGTCAAATGCATTCTACAAAGCTAATTGAATCAAATGAAAGTGAAACACATTCAAACAAAGCTTTTTGAATCAAATGAAAGTCAAATGCATTCAACAAAGCTTTTTGATACAAATGAAAGTTAAATGCATTCTACAAAGCTAATTGAATCAAATAAAAGTCAAATGCATTCTACAAAGCTAAGTGAATCAAATGAAAGTCAAACACATTCAATCAAAGTTTTTTGAATCAAGTGAAAGTCAAATACATTCAACAAAGCTAATTGAATCAAATGAAAGTCAAATGAATTCTACATAGCGAATTGAATCAAAAGAAAGTTAAACACGATCAAACAAAGCTAACTGAATTAAATGAAAGTCAAACATATTCAAACAAAGCTTTTTGAATCAAATGAAAGTCAAATGCATTCAACGAAGCTAATTGAATCAAATAATAGTCAAATGCATTCTACAAAGCTAATTAAATCAAATGAAAGTCAAACACATTCAGAAAAAGCTTTTTGATACAAATAAAAGTCAAATGCATTCAACATAGCTAATTGAATCAAATAAAAGTCAAATGCATTCTACAAAGCTAATTGAATCAAATGAAAGTGAAACACATTCAAACAAAGCTTTTTGAATCAAATGAAAGTCAAATGCATTCAACAAAGCTTTTTGATACAAATGAAAGTTAAATGCATTCTACAAAGCTAATTGAATCAAATAAAAGTCAAATGCATTCTACAAAGCTAAGTGAATCAAATGAAAGTCAAACACATCAATCAAAGTTTTTTGAATCAATTGAAAGTCAAATACATTCAACAAAGCTAATTGAATCAAATGAAAGTCAAATGCATTCTACAAAGCGAATTGAATCAAAAGAAAGTTAAACACGATTAAACAAAGCTAACTGAATTAAATGAAAATCAAACATATTCAAACAAAGCTTTTTGAATCAAATGAAAGTCAAATGCATTCAACGAAGCTAATTGAATCAAATAATAGTCAAATGCATTCTACAAAGCTAATTAAATCAAATGAAAGTCAAACACATTCAGAAAAAGCTTTTTGATACAAATGAAAGTCAAATGCATTCAACAAAGCTAATTGAATCAAATAAAAGTCAAATGCATTCTACAAAGCTAATTGAATCAAATGAAAGTGAAACACATTCAAACAAAGCTTTTTGAATCAAATGAAAGTCAAATGCATTCAACAAAGCTAATTGAATCAAATGAAAGTCAAATGCAATCTACGAAAATTGAATTAAATAAAAGTCAAACACATTCAAACAAAGCTAATTGAATCAAATGAAAGTCTAATGCATTCTACAAAGCTCATTGAATCAAATGAAAGTCAAACACATTCAAACAAAGTTTTTTTAAACAAATGAAAGTCAAATGCATGCAACAAAGCTAATTGAATCAAATGAAAGTCAAATGCATTCTACAAAGCTAAGTGAATCAAATGAAAGTCAAACACATTCAATCAAAGTTTTTTGAATCAAGTGAAAGTCAAATACATTCAACAAAGCTAATAGAATCAAATAAAAGTCAAATGCATTCTACAAAGCGAATTGAATCAAAAGAAAGTTAAACACGATCATACAAAGCTAACTGAAATAAATGAAAGTCAAACATATTCAAACAAAGCTTTTTGAATCAAATGAAAGTCAAATGCATTCAACAAAGCTTTTTGATACAAATGAAAGTTAAATGCATTCTACAAAGCTAATTGAATCAAATAAAAGTCAAATGCATTCTACAAAGCTAAGTGAATCAAATGAAAGTCAAAAACATTCAATCAAAGTTTTTTGAATCAAGTGAAAGTCAAATACATTCAACAAAGCTAATTGAATCAAATGAAAGTCAAATGCATTCTACATAGCGAATTGAATCAAAAGAAAGTTAAACACGATCAAACAAAGCTAACTGAATTAAATGAAAGTCAAACATATTCAAACAAAGCTTTTTGAATCAAATGAAAGTCAAATGCATTCAACGAAGCTAATTGAATCAAATAATAGTCAAATGCATTCTACAGAGCTAATTAAATCAAATGAAAGTCAAACACATTCAGAAAAAGCTTTTTGATACAAATGAAAGTCAAATGCATTCAACATAGCTAATTGAATCAAATAAAAGTCAAATGCATTCTACAAAGCTAATTGAATCAAATGAAAGTGAAACACATTCAAACAAAGCTTTTTTGAATCAAATGAAAGTCAAATGCATTCAACAAAGCTTTTTGATACAAATGAAAGTTAAATGCATTCTACAAAGCTAATTGAATCAAATAAAAGTCAAATGCATTCTACAAAGCTAAGTGAATCAAATGAAAGTCAAAAACATTCAATCAAAGTTTTTTGAATCAAGTGAAAGTCAAATACATTCAACAAAGCTAATTGAATCAAATGAAAGTCAAATGCATTCTACATAGCGAATTGAATCAAAAGAAAGTTAAACACGATCAAACAAAGCTAACTGAATTAAATGAAAGTCAAACATATTCAAACAAAGCTTTTTGAATCAAATGAAAGTCAAATGCATTCAACGAAGCTAATTGAATCAAATAATAGTCAAATGCATTCTACAAAGCTAATTAAATCAAATGAAAGTCAAACACATTCAGAAAAAGCTTTTTGATACAAATGAAAGTCAAATGCATTCAACATAGCTAATTGAATCAAATAAAAGTCAAATGCATTCTACAAAGCTAATTGAATCAAATGAAAGTGAAACACATTCAAACAAAGCTTTTTGAATCAAATGAAAGTCAAATGCATTCAACAAAGCTTTTTGATACAAATGAAAGTTAAATGCATTCTACAAAGCTAATTGAATCAAATAAAAGTCAAATGCATTCTACAAAGCTAAGTGAATCAAATGAAAGTCAAACACATTGAATCAAAGTTTTTTGAATCAAGTGAAAGTCAAATACATTCAAACAAAGTTTTTTTAAACAAATGAAAGTCAAATGCATGCAACAAAGCTAATTGAATCAAATGAAAGTCAAATGCATTCTACAAAGCTAAGTGAATCAAATGAAAGTCAAACACATTCAATCAAAGTTTTTTTGAATCAAGTGAAAGTCAAATACATTCAACAAAGCTAATTGAATCAAATGAAAGTCAAATGCATTCTACAAAGCGAATTGAATTAAAAGAAAGTTAAACACGATCAAACAAAGCTAACTGAATTAAATGAAAGTCAAACATATTCAAACAAAGCTTTTTGAATCAAATGAAAGTCAAATGCATTCAACAAAGCTTTTTGATACAAATGAAAGTTAAATGCATTCTACAAAGCTAATTCAATCAAATAAAAGTCAAATGCATTCTACAAACCTAAGTGAATCAAATGAAAGTCAAACACATTCAATCAAAGTTTTTTGAATCAAGTGAAAGTCAAATACATTCAACAAAGCTAATTGAATAAAATGAAAGTCAAATGCATTCTACATAGCGAATTGAATCAAAAGAAAGTTAAACACGATCAAACAAAGCTAACTGAATTAAATGAAAGTCAAACATATTCAAACAAAGCTTTTTGAATCAAATGAAAGTCAAATGCATTCAACGAAGCTAATTGAATCAAATAATAATCAAATGCATTCTACAAAGCTAATTAAATCAAATGAAAGTCAAACACATTCAGAAAAAGCTTTTTGATACAAATGAAAGTCAAATGCATTCAACATAGCTAATTGAATCAAATAAAAGTCAAATGCATTCTACAAAGCTAATTGAATCAAATGAAAGTGAAACACATTCAAACAAAGCTTTTTGAATCAAATGAAAGTCAAATGCATTCAACAAAGCTTTTTGATACAAATGAAAGTTAAATGCATTCTACAAAGCTAATTGAATCAAATAAAAGTCAAATGCATTCTACAAAGCTAAGTGAATCAAATGAAAGTCAAACACATTCAATCAAAGTTTTTTGAATCACGTGAAAGTCAAATACATTCAACAAAGCTAATTGAATCAAATGAAAGTCAAATGCATTCTACATAGCGAGTTGAATCAAAAGAAAGTTAAACACGATCAAACAAAGCTAACTGAATTAAATGAAAGTCAAACATATTCAAACAAAGCTTTTTGAATCAAATGAAAGTCAAATGCATTCAACGAAGCTAATTGAATCAAATAATAGTCAAATGCATTCTACAAAGCTAATTAAATCAAATGAAAGTCAAACACATTCAGAAAAAGCTTTTTGATACAAATGAAAGTCAAATGCATTCAACATAGCTAATTGAATCAAATAAAAGTCAAATGCATTCTACAAAGCTAATTGAATCAAATGAAAGTGAAACACATTCAAACAAAGCTTTTTGAATCAAATGAAAGTCAAATGCATTCAACAAAGCTTTTTGATACAAATGAAAGTTAAATGCATTCTACAAAGCTAATTGAATCAAATAAAAGTCAAATGCATTCTACAAAGCTAAGTGAATCAAATGAAAGTCAAACACATTCAATCAAAGTTATTTGAATCAAGTGAAAGTCAAATACATTCAACAAAGCTAATTGAATCAAATGAAAGTCAAATGCATTCTACATAGCGAATTAAATCAAAAGAAAGTTAAACACGATCAAACAAAGCTAACTGAATTAAATGAAAGTCAAACATATTCAAACAAAGCTTTTTGAATCAAATGAAAGTCAAATGCATTCAACGAAGCTAATTGAATCAAATAATAGTCAAATGCATTCTACAAAGCTAATTAAATCAAATGAAAGTCAAACACATTCAGAAAAAGCTTTTTGATACAAATGAAAGTCAAATGCATTCAACATAGCTAATTGAATCAAATAAAAGTCAAATGCATTCTACAAAGCTAATTGAATCAAATGAAAGTGAAACACATTCAAACAAAGCTTTTTGAATCAAATGAAAGTCAAATGCATTCAACAAAGCTTTTTGATACAAATGAAAGTTAAATGCATTCTACAAAGCTAATTGAATCAAATAAAAGTCAAATGCATTCTACAAAGCTAAGTGAATCAAATGAAATTCAAACACATTGAATCAAAGTTTTTTGAATCAAGTGAAAGTCAAATACATTCAAACAAAGTTTTTTTAAACAAATGAAAGTCAAATGCATGCAACAAAGCTAATTGAATCAAATGAAAGTCAAATGCATTCTACAAAGCTAAGTGAATCAAATGAAAGTCAAACACATTCAATCAAAGTTTTTTGAATCAAGTGAAAGTCAAATACATTCAACAAAGCTAATTGAATCAAATGAAAGTCAAATGCATTCTACAAAGCGAATTGAATCAAAAGAAAGTTAAACACGATCAAACAAAGCTAACTGAATTAAATGAAAGTCAAACATATTCAAACAAAGCTTTTTGAATCAAATGAAAGTCAAATGCATTCAACAAAGCTTTTTGATAAAAATGAAAGTTAAATGCATTCTACAAAGCTAATTGAATCAAATAAAAGTCAAATGCATTCTACAAACCTAAGTGAATCAAATGAAAGTCAAACACATTCAATCAAAGTTTTTTGAATCAAGTGAAAGTCAAATACATTCAACAAAGCTAATTGAATAAAATGAAAGTCAAATGCATTCTACATAGCGAATTGAATCAAAAGAAAGTTAAACACGATCAAACAAAGCTAACTGAATTAAATGAAAGTCAAACATATTCAAACAAAGCTTTTTGAATCAAATGAAAGTCAAATGCATTCAACGAAGCTAATTGAATCAAATAATAGTCAAATGCATTCTACAAAGCTAATTAAATCAAATGAAAGTCAAACACATTCAGAAAAAGCTTTTTGATACAAATGAAAGTCAAATGCATTCAACATAGCTAATTGAATCAAATAAAAGTCAAATGTATTCTACAAAGCTAATTGAATCAAATGAAAGTGAAACACATTCAAACAAAGTTTTTGAATCAAATGAAAGTCAAATGCATTCAACAAAGCTTTTTGATACAAATGAAAGTTAAATGCATTCTATAAAGCTAATTGAATCAAATAAAAGTCAAATGCATTCTACAAAGCTAAGTGAATCAAATGAAAGTCAAACACATTCAATCAAAGTTTTTTGAATCACGTGAAAGTCAAATACATTCAACAAAGCTAATTGAATCAAATGAAAGTCAAATGCATTCTACATAGCGAATTAAATCAAAAGAAAGTTAAACACGATCAAACAAAGGTAACTGAATTAAATGAAAGTCAAACATATTCAAACAAAGCTTTTTGAATCAAATGAAAGTCAAATGCATTCAACGAAGCTAATTGAATCAAATAATAGTCAAATGCATTCTACAAAGCTAATTAAATCAAATGAAAGTCAAACACATTCAGAAAAAGCTTTTTGATACAAATGAAAGTCAAATGCATTCAACATAGCTAATTGAATCAAATAAAAGTCAAATGCATTCTGCAAAGCTAATTGAATCAAATGAAAGTGAAACACATTCCAACAAAGCTTTTTGAATCAAATGAAAGTCAAATGCATTCAACAAAGCTTTTTGATACAAATGAAAGTTAAATGCGTTCTACAAAGCTAATTGAATCAAATAAAAGTCAAATGCATTCTACAAAGCTAAGTGAATCAAATGAAAGTCAAACACATTCAATCAAAGTTTTTTGAATCAAGTGAAAGTCAAATACATTCAAACAAAGTTTTTTTAAACAAATGAAAGTCAAATGCATGCAACAAAGCTAATTGAATCAAATGAAAGTCAAATGCATTCTACAAAGCTAAGTGAATCAAATGAAAGTCAAACACATTCAATCAAAGTTTTTTGAATCAAGTGAAAATCAAATACATTCAACAAAGCTAATTGAATCAAATGAAAGTCAAATGCATTCTACAAAGCGAATTGAATCAAAAGAAAGTTAAACACGATCAAACAAAGCTAACTGAATTAAATGAAAGTCAAACATATTCAAACAAAGCTTTTTGAATCAAATGAAAGTCAAATGCATTCAACAAAGCTTTTTGATACAAATGAAAGTTAAATGCATTCTACAAAGCTAATTGAATCAAATAAAAGTCAAATGCATTCTACAAAGCTAAGTGAATCAAATGAAAGTCAAACACATTCAATCAAAGTTTTTTGAATCAAGTGAAAGTCAAATACATTCAACAAAGCTAATTGAATCAAATGAAAGTCAAATGCATTCTACATAGCGAATTGAATCAAAAGAAAGTTAAACACGATCAAACAAAGCTAACTGAATTAAATGAAAGTCAAACATTTTCAAACAAAGCTTTTTGAATCAAATGAAAGTCAAATGCATTCAACGAAGCTAATTGAATCAAATAATAGTCAAATGCATTCTACAAAGCTAATTAAATTAAATGAAAGTCAAACACATTCAGAAAAAGCTTTTTGATACAAATGAAAGTCAAATGCATTCAACATAGCTAATTGAATCAAATAAAAGTCAAATGCATTCTACAAAGCTAATTGAATCAAATGAAAGTGAAACACATTCAAACAAAGCTTTTTGAATCAAATGAAAGTCAAATGCATTCAACAAAGCTCATTGAATCAAATGAAAGTCAAACACATTCAAACAAAGTTTTTTTAAACAAATGAAAGTCAAATGCATGCAACAAAGCTAATTGAATCAAATGAAAGTCAAATGCATTCTACAAAGCTAATTAAATCAAATGAAAGTCAAACACATTCAAACAAAGCTTTTTTTAATCAAATGAAAGTCAAATGCATTAAACAAAGCTAATTGAATCAAATGGAATTCAAATGCATTCTAAAAGGCTAATTGAATCAAATGAAAGTCAAACACATTCAAACATAGCTTTTTGAATCAAATGAAAGTCAAATGCATTCAAATAAGCTAATTGAATCAAATGAAAGTCAAACACATTCAAACATAGCTTTTTGAATCAAATGAAAGTTAAATGCTTTCAACAAAGCTAATTGAATCAAATGAAAGTCAAATGCAATCTACAAGGCTAACTGAATCAAATGAATTCAAACACATTCAACCAAAGTTTTTCAAATGATATGAAAGTCAAATCCATTCAACAAAGCTAATTGAATTAAATGAAAGTCAAATGCATTCTACAAAGCAAATTGAATCAAATGAAAGTCAATCACATTCAAACAAAGCTTTTTGAACCAAATGAAAGTTAAATGCATTCTAAAAAGCCAATTGAATAAAATGAGAGTCAAACACATTCAAAGAAAGCTTTTTGAATCAAATGAAAGTCAAATGCTTTTAACAAAGCTAATTGAATCAAATAAAACTCAAATGCATTCTACAAAGGTAATTAAATCAAATGAAAGTGAAACACATTCAATCAAAGCTTTTTGAATCAAATGAGGGTCAAATTCATTCAACAAAGCTAATTGAATCAAATGAAAGTCAAATGCATTATTCAAAGCTAATTGAATCAAAAGAAAATTTAACACGATCAAACAAAGCTAATTGAATCAAATGAAAGTCAAACACAATCAAACAAAGCTTTTTGACTCAAATGAAAGTCAAATGCATTCAAAAGCTAATTGAATCAAATGAAAGTTAAATGAAATCTACAGAAATTGAATCAAATGAAAGTCTAATGCATTCTACGAAGCTAATTGAATCAAACGAAAGTCTAATGCATTCTACGAAGCTAATTGAATCAGATGAAAGTCAAATGCATTCTACAAAGCTAAGTGAATCAAATGAGAGTCAAACACATTCAAAGACAGCTTTTTGAATCAAATGAAAGTCAAATGCTTTTAACAAAGCTAATTGAATCAAATAAAACTCAAATGCAATCAGATAAGCTAATTGAATCAAATGAAAGTCAAACACATTCTTCAAAGCTAATTGAATCAAATGAAAGTCAAACACACTCAAACAAAGTGTTTTAAAATAAATAAAAGTCAAATGCATGCAACAAAGCTAATTGAATCAAATCAAATTCAAATGCATTCTAAAAAGCTAATTGAACAAATGAGAGTCAAACACATTCAAAGACAGCTTTTTGAATCAAATGAAAGTCAAATGCTTTTAACAAAGCTAATTGAATCAAATAAAACTCAAATGCATTCTACAAAGGTAATTGAATCAAATGAAAGTGAAACACATTCAATCAAAGCTTTTTGAATCAAATGAGGGTCAAATTCATTGAACAAAGCTAATTGAATCAAATGAAAGTCAAATGCATTATTCAAAGCTAATTGAATCAAAAAAAAATTTAACACGATCAAACAAAGCTAATTGAATCAAATGAAAGTCAAACACATTCAAACAAAGCTTTTTGACTCAAATGAAAGTCAAATGCATTCAAAAAAGCTAATTGAATCAAATGAAAGTTAAATGAAATCTACAGAAATTGAATCAAATGAAAGTCAAACACATTCAAAGAAAGCTAATTGAATCAAACGAAAGTCTAATGCATTCTACGAAGCTAATTGAATCAGATGAAAGTCAAACACATTCAAACAAAGCTTTTTGATACAAATGAAAGTTAAATGCATTCTACAAAGCTAATTGAATCAAATAAAAGTCAAGTGCATTCTACAAAGCTAAGTGAATCAAATGAAAGTCAAACACATTCAATCAAAGTTTTTTGAGTCAAGTGAAAGTCAAATACATTCAACAAAGCTAATTGAATCAAATGAAAGTCAAATGCATTCTACAAAGCTAATTGAATCAAATGAAAGTCAAACACATTCAAACAAAGCTTTTTTAATCAAATGAAAGTCAAATGCATTCAACAAAGCCAATTGAATCAAATGAAATTCAAATGCATTCTAAAAGGCTAATTGAATCAAATGAAAGTCAAACACATTCAAACATAGCTTTTTGAATCAAATGAAAGTCAAATGCATTCAAATAAGCTAATTGAATCAAATGAAAGTCAAACACATTTAAACATAGCTTTTTGAATCAAATGAAAGTTAAATGCTTTCAACAAAGCTAATTGAATCAAATGAAAGTCAAATGTAATCTACAAGGCTAATTGAATCAAATGAATTCAAACACATTCAACCAAAGTTTTTCGAATGATATAAAAGTCAAATACATTCAACAAAGCTAATTGAATTAAATGAAAGTCAAATGCATTTTACAAAGCTGATTGAATCAAATGAAAGTCAAACACATTCAAACAAAGCTTTTTGAACCAAATGAAAGTTAAATGCATTCTAAAAAGCTAATTGAATCAAATGAGAGTCAAACACATTCAAAGAAAGCTTTTTGAATCAAATGAAAGTCAAATGCTTTTAACAAAGCTAATTGAATCAAATAAAACTCAAATGCATTCTACAAAGGTAATTGAATCAAATGAAAGTGAAACACATTCAATCAAAGCTTTTTTAATTAAATGAGGGTCAAATTCATTCAACAAAGCTAATTGAATCAAATGAAAGTCAAATGCATTATTCAAAGCTAATTGAATCAAAAGAAAATTTAACACGATCAAACAAAGCTAATTGAATCAAATGAAAGACAAACATATTCAAACAAAGCTTTTTGACTCAAATGAAAGTCAAATGCATTCAAAAAAGCTAATTGAATCAAATGAAAGTCAAACACATTCTACAAAGCTAATTGAATCAAATGAAAGTCAAACACATTCAAACATAGCTTTTTGAATCAAATGAAAGTCAAATGCTTTCAACAAAGCTAATTGAATCAAATGAAAGTCAAATGCAATCTACAAGGCTAATTGAATCAAATGAATTCAAACACATTCAACCAAAGTTTTTCGAATGATATGAAAGTCAAATACATTCAACTAAGCTAATTGAATTAAATGAAAGTCAAATGCATTCTACAAAGCTAATTGAATCAAATGAAAGTCAAACACATTCAAACAAAGCTTTTTGAACCAAATGAAAGTTAAATGCATTCTAAAAAGCTAATTGAATAAAATGAAAGTCAAATGAAATCTACAAAAATTGAACCAAATGAAAGTCAAACACATTTAAACAAAGCTAATTGAATCAAATGAAAGTCTAATGCATTCTACAAAGCTAATTAAATCAATTGAAAATCAAACACATTCAAACAAAGTTTTTTTTAAACAAATGAAAGTCAAATGCATGCAACAAAGCTAAGAGAATCAAATGATAGTCAAATGCATTCTACAAAGCTAATTGAATCAAACGAAAATCAAACACATTCAAACAAAGCTTTTTTAATCAAATGAAAGTCAAATGCATTCAACAAAGCTAATTGAATCAAATGAAATTCAAATGCATTCTAAAAGGCTAATTGAATCAAATGAAAGTCAAACACATTCAAACATAGCTTTTTGAATCAAATGAAAGTCAAATGCATTCAAATAAGCTAATTGAATCAAATGAAAGTCAAACACATTCTACAAAGCTAATTGAATCAAATGAAAGTCAAACACATTCAAACATAGCTTTTTGAATCAAATGAAAGTCAAATGCTTTCAACAAAGCTAATTAAATCAAATGAAAGTCAAATGCCATCTACAAGGCTAATTGAATCAAAAGAATTCAAACACATTCAACCAAAGTTTTTCGAATGAAAGTCAAACACATTCAAACAAAGCTTTTTGACTCAAATGAAAGTCAAATGCATTCAAAAAAGCTAATTGAATCAAATGAAAGTCAAATGAAATCTACTAAAATTGAATCAAATGAAAGTCAAACACATTCAAACAAAGCTAATTGAATCAAACGAAAGTCTAATGCATTCTACGAAGCTAATTGAATTAGATGAAAGTCAAACATATTCAAACAAAGCTTTTTGATACAAATGAAAGTTAAATGCATTCTACAAAGCTAATTGAATCAAATAAAAGTCAAATGAATTCTACAAAGCTAAGTGAATCAAATGAAAGTCAAACACATTCAATCCAAGTTTTTTGAATCAAGTGAAAGTCAAATACATTCAACAAAGCTAATTGAATCAAATGAAAGTCTAATTCATTCTACAAAGCAAATTGAATCAAAAGAAAGTTAAACACGATCAAACAAAGCTAACTGAATTAAATGAAAGTCAAACATATTCAAACAAAGCTTTTTGAATCAAATGAAAGTCAAATGCATTCAACGAAGCTAATTGAATCAAATAATAGTCAAATGCATTCTACAAAGCTAATTGAATCAAATGAAAGTCAAACACATTCAGAAAAAGCTTTTTGATACAAATGAAAGTCAAATGCATTCGACAAACCTAATTGAATCAAATAAAAGTCAAATGCATTCTATAAAGCTAATTGAATCAAATGAAAGTGAAACACATTCAAACAAAGCTTTTTGAAACAAATGAAAGTCAAATGCATTCAACAAAGCTAATTGAATCAAATGAAAGTCAAATTCAATCTACAAAAATTGAATTAAATGAAAGTCAAACACATTCAAACAAAGCTAATGGAATCAAATGAAAGTCTAATGCATTCTACAAAGCTAATTGAATCAAATGAAAGTCAAACACATTCAAACAAAGTTTTTTTAGACAAATGAAAGTCAAATGCATGCAACAAAGCTAATTGAGTCAAATGAAAGTCAAATGCATTCTACAAAGCTAATTGAACCAAATGAAAGTCAAACACACTCAAACAAAGCTTTTTTAATCAAATGAAAGTCAAATGCATTCAACAAAGCTAATTGAATCAAATGAAATTCAAATGCATTCTAAAAGGCTAATTGAATCAAATGAAAGTCAAACACATTCAAACATAGCTTTTTGAATCAAATGAAAGTCAAATGCATTCAAATAAGCTAATTGAATCAAATGAAAGTCAAACACATTCTACAAAGCTAATTGAATCAAATGAAAGTCAAACACATTCAAACATAGCTTTTTGAATCAAATGAAAGTCAAATGATTTCAACAAAGCTAATTAAATCAAATGAAAGTCAAATGCAATCTACAAGGCTAATTGAATCAAAAGAATTGAAACACATTTAACCAAGGTTTTTCGAATGAAAGTCAAACACATTCAAACAAAGCTTTTTGACTCAAATGAAAGTCAAATGCATTCAAAAAAGCTAATTGAATCAAATGAAAGTCAAATGAAATCTACAAAAATTGAATCAAATGAAAGTCAAACACATTCAAACAAAGCTAATTGAATCAAACGAAAGTCTAATGCATTCTACGAAGCTAATTGAATTAGATTAAAGTCAAACACATTCAAACAAAGCTTTTTGATACAAATGAAAGTTAAATGCATTCTACAAAGCTAATTGAATCAAATAAAAGTCAAATGCATTCTACAAAGCTAAGTGAATCAAATGAAAGTCAAACACATTCAATCCAAGTTTTTTGAATCAAGTGAAAGTCAAATACATTCAACAAAGCTAATTGAATCAAATGAAAGTCTAATTCATTCTACAAAGCGAATTGAATCAAAAGAAAGTTAAACACGATCAAACAAAGCTAACTGAATTAAATGAAAGTCAAACATATTCAAACAAAGCTTTTTGAATCAAATGAAAGGCAAATGCATTCAACGAAGCTAATTGAATCAAATAATAGTCAAATGCATTCTACAAAGCTCATTGAATCAAATGAAAGTCAAACACATTCAGAAAAAGCTTTTTGATACAAATGAAAGTCAAATGCATTCGACAAAGCTAATTGAATCAAATAAAAGTCAAATGCATTCTATAAAGCTAATTGAATCAAATGAAAGTGAAACACATTCAAACAAAGCTTTTTGAATCAAATGAAAGTCAAATGCATTCAACAAAGCTAATTGAATCAAATGAAAGTCAAATTCAATCTACAAAAATTGAATTAAATGAAAGTCAAACACATTCAAACAAAGCTAATTGAATCAAATGAAAGTCTAATGCATTCTACAATGCTAATAGAATCAAATGAAAGTCAAACACATTCAAACAAAGTTTTTTTAGACAAATGAAAGTCAAATGCATGCAACAAAGCTAATAAAATCAAATGAAAGTCAAATGCATTCTGCAAAGCTAATTGAATCAAATGAAAGTCAAACACACTCAAACAAAGCTTTTTTAATCAAATGAAAGTCAAATGCATTCAACAAAGCTGATTGAATCAAATGAAATTCAAATGCATTCTAAAAGGCTAATTAAATCAAATGAAAGTCAAACACATTCAAACATAGCTTTTTGAATCAAATGAAAGTCAAATGCATTAAAATAAGCTAATTGAATCAAATGAAAGTCAAACACATTCTACAAAGCTAATTGAATCAAATGAAAGTCAAACACATTCAAACATAGCTTTTTGAATCAAATGAAAGTCAAATGCTTTCAACAAAGCTAATTGAATCAAATGAAAGTCAAATGCAATCTACAAGGCGAATTGAATCAAACGAATTCAAACACATTCAACCAAAGTTTTTCGAATGATATGAAAGTCAAATACATTCAACAAAGCTAATTGAATTAAATGAAAGTCAAATGCATTCTAAAAAGCTAATTTAATCAAATGAAAGACAAACACATTCAAACAAAGCTTTTTGAACCAAATGAAAGTTAAATGCATTCTAAAAAGCTAATTGAATCAAATGAGAGACAAACACGATCAAACAAAGCTAATTGAATCAAATGAAAGTCAAATGAAATCTACAAAAATTGAATCAAATGAAAGTCAAACACATTCAAACAAAGCTAATTGAATCAAACGAAAGTCTAATGCATTCTACGAAGCTAATTGAATCAAATGAAAGTCAAACACATTCAAACAAAGCTTTTTGAATCAAATGAAAGTCAAATGCATTCAAAAAAGCTAATTGAATCAAATGAAAGTCAAATGAAATCTACAAAAATTGAATCAAATGAAAGTCAAACACATTCAAACAAAGCTAATTGAATCAAACGAAAGTCTAATGCATTCTACGAAGCTAATTGAATCAAATGAAAGTCAAACACATTCAAACAAAGCTTTTTGAATCAAATGAAAGTCAAATGCATTCAACAAAGCTAATTGAATCAAATTAAATTCAAATGCATTCTAAAAGGCTAATTGAATCAAATGAAAGTCAAACACATTCAAACATAGCTTTTTGAATCAAATGAAAGTCAAATGCATTCAAATAAGCTAATTGAATCAAATGAAAGTCAAACACATTCTACAAAGCTAATTGAATCAAATGAAAGTCAAACACATTCAAAAATAGCTTTTTGAATCAAATGAAAGTCAAATGCTTTCAACAAAGCTAATTGAATCAAATGAAAGTCAAATGCAATCTACAAGGATAATTGAATCAAATGAATTCAAACACATTCAACCAAAGTTTTTCGAATGATATGAAAGTCAAATACATTCAACTAAGCTAATTGAATTAAATGAAAGTCAAATGCATTCTACAAAGCTAATTGAATCAAATGAAAGTCAAACACATTCAAACAAAGCTTTTTGAACCAAATGAAAGTTAAATGCATTCTAAAAAGCTAATTGAATCAAATGAAATTCAAATGAAATCTACAAAAATTGAATCAAATGAAAGTCAAACACATTCAAACAAAGCTAATTGAATAAAATGAAAGTCTAATGCATTCTACAAAGCTAATTAAATCAAATGAAAATCAAACACATTCAAACAAAGTTTTTTTAAACAAATGAAAGTCAAATGCATGCAACAAAGCTAATTGAATCAAATGAAAGTCAAATGCATTCTACAAAGCTAATTGAATCAAATGAAAGTCAAACACATTCAAACAAAGCTTTTTTAATCAAATGAAAGTCAAATGCATTCAACAAAGCTAATTGAATCAAATGAAATTCAAATGCATTCTAAAAGGCTAATTGAATCAAATGAAAGTCAAACACATTCAAACATAGCTTTTTGAATCAAATGAAAGTCAAATGCATTCAAATAAGCTAATTGAATCAAATGAAAGTCAAACACATTCTACAAAGCTAATTGAATCAAATGAAAGTCAAACACATTCAAACATAGCTTTTTGAATAAAATGAAAGTCAAATGCTTTCAACAAAGCTAATTAAATCAAATGAAAGTCAAATGCAATCTACAAGGCTAATTGAATCAAAAGAATTCAAACACATTCAACCGAAGTTTTTCGAATGAAAGTCAAACACATTCAAACAAAGCTTTTTGACTCAAATGAAAGTCAAATGCATTCAAAAAAGCTAATTGAATCAAATGAAAGTCAAATGAAATCTACAAAAATTGAATCAAATGAAAGTCAAACACATTCAAACAAAGCTAATTGAATCAAACGAAAGTCTAATGCATTCTACGAAGCTAATTGAATTAGATGAAAGTCAAACACATTCAAACAAAGCTTTTTGATACAAATGAAAGTTAAATGCATTCTACAAAGCTAATTGAATCAAATAAAAGTCAAATGCATTCTACAAAGCTAAGTGAATCAAATGAAAGTCAAACACATTCAATCCAAGTTTTTTGAATCAAGTGAAAGTCAAATACATTCAACAAAGCTAATTGAATCAAATGAAAGTCTAATTCATACTACAAAGCGAATTGAATCAAAAGAAAGTTAAACACGATCAAATAAAGCTAACTGAATTAAATGAAATTCAAACATATTCAATCAAAACTTTTTGAATCAAATGAAAGTCAAATGCATTCAACGAAGCTAATTGAATCAAATAATAGTCAAATGCATTCTACAAAGCTAATTGAATCAAATGAAAGTCAAACACATTCAGAAAACGCTTTTTGATACAAATGAAAGTCAAATGCATTCGACAAAGCTAATTGAATCAAATAAAAGTCAAATGCATTCTATAAAGCTAATTGAATCAAATGAAAGTGAAACACATTCAAACAAAGCTTTTTGAATCAAATGAAAGTCAAATGCATTCAACAAAGCTAATTGAATAAAATGAAAGTCAAATTCAATCTACAAAAATTGAATTAAATGAAAGTCAAACACATTCAAACAAAGCTAATTGAATCAAATGAAAGTCTAATGCATTCTACAAAGCTAACTGAATCAAATGAAAGTCAAACACATTCAAACAAAGTTTTTTTAGACAAATGAAAGTCAAATGCATGCAACAAAGCTAATTGAATCAAATGAAAGTCAAATGCATTCTACAAAGCTAATTGAATCAAATGAAAGTCAAACACAGTTAAACAAAGCTTTTTTAATCAAATGAAAGTCAAATGCATTCAACAAAGCTAATTGAATCAAATGAAATTCAAATGCATTCTAAAAGGCTAATTAAATCAAATGAAAGTCAAACACATTCAAACATAGCTTTTTGAATCAAATGAAAGTCAAATGCATTCACATAAGCTAATTGAATCAAATGAAAGTCAAACACATTCTACAAAGCTAATTGAATCAAATGAAAGTCAAACACATTCAAACATAGCTTTTTGAATCAAATGAAAGTCAAATGCTTTCAACAAAGCTAATTGAATCAAATGAAAGTCAAATGCAATCTACAAGGCTAATTGAATCAAATGAATTCAAACACATTCAACCAAAGTTTTTCGAATGATATGAAAGTCAAATACATTCAACAAAGCTAATTGAATTAAATGAAAGCCAAATGCATTCTACAAAGCAAATTGAATCAAATGAAAGTCAAACACATTCAAACAAAGCTTTTTAAACCAAATGAAAGTTAAATGCATTCTAAAAAGCTAATTGAATCAAATGAGAGTCAAACACATTCAAAGAAAGCTTTTTGAATCAAATGAAAGTCAAATGCTTTTAACAAAGCTAATTGAATCAAATAAAACTCAAATGCATTCTACAAAGCTAATTGAATCAAATGAAAGTGAAACACATTCAAACAAAGCTTTTTGAATCAAATGAAAGTCAAATGCATTCAAAAAAGCTAATTGAATCAAATGAAAGTCAAATGAAATCTACAAAAATTGAATCAAATGAAAGTCAAACACATTCAAACAAAGCTAATTGAATCAAACGAAAGTCTAATGCATTCTACGAAGCTAATTGAATCAGATGAAAGTCAAACACATTCAAACAAAGCTTTTTGAATCAAATGAAAGTCAAATGCATTCAACAAAGCTAATGCATTCTACAAAGCTAATTGAATCAAATGAAAGTCTAATGCATTCTACAAAGCTAATTGAATCAAATGAAAGTCAAACACATTTAAACAAAGTTTTTTTAAACAAATGAAAGTCAAATACATGCAACAAAGCTAATTGAATCAAATGAAAGTCAAATGCATTCTACAAAGCAAATTGAATCAAATGAAAGTCAAACACATTCAAACAAAGCTAATTGAATCAAATGAAAGTCTAATGCATTCTACAAAGCTAATTGAATCAATTGAAAGTCAAACACATTCAAACAAAGTTTTTTGAAACAAATAAAAGTCAAATGCATGCAACAAAGCTAATTGAATCAAATGAAAGTCAAATGCATTCTACAAAGCTAATTGAATCAAATGAAAGTCAAATGCATTCAAAAAAGCTAATTGAATCAAATGAAAGTCAAATGAAATCTACAAAAATTGAATCAAATGAAAGTCAAACACATTCAAACAAAGCTAATTGAATCAAACGAAAGTCTAATGCATTCTACGAAGCTAATTGAATTAGATGAAAGTCAAACACATTCAAACAAAGCTTTTTGATACAAATGAAAGTTAAATGCATTCTACAAAGCTAATTGAATCAAATAAAAGTCAAATGCATTCTACAAAGCTAAGTGAATCAAATGAAAGTCAAACACATTCAATCCAAGTTTTTTGAATTAAGTGAAAGTCAAATACATTCAACAAAGCTAATTGAATCAAATGAAAGTCTAATTCATACTACAAAGCGAATTGAATCAAAAGAAAGTTAAACACGATCAAATAAAGCTAACCGAATTAAATGAAATTCAAACATATTCAAACAAAACTTTTTGAATCAAATGAAAGTCAAATGCATTCAACGAAGCTAATTGAATCAAATAATAGTCAAATGCATTCTACAAAGCTAATTGAATCAAATGAAAGTCAAACACATTCAGAAAAAGCTTTTTGATACAAATGAAAGTCAAATGCATTCGACAAAGCTAATTGAATCAAATAAAAGTCAAATGCATTCTATAAAGCTAATTGAATCAAATGAAAGTGAAACACATTCAAACAAAGCTTTTTGAATCAAATGAAAGTCAAATGCATTCAACAAAGCTAATTGAATAAAATGAAAGTCAAATTCAATCTACAAAAATTGAATTAAATGAAAGTCAAACACATTCAAACAAAGCTAATTGAATCAAATGAAAATCTAATGCATTCTACAAAGCTAACTGAATCAAATGAAAGTCAAACACATTCAAACAAAGTTTTTTTAGACAAATGAAAGTCAAATGCATGCAACAAAGCTAATTGAATCAAATGAAAGTCAAATGCATTCTACAAAGCTAATTGAATCAAATGAAAGTCAAACACAGTCAAACAAAGCTTTTTTAATCAAATGAAAGTCAAATGCATTCAACAAAGCTAATTGAATCAAATGAAATTCAAATGCATTCTAAAAGGCTAATTAAATCAAATGAAAGTCAAACACATTCAAACAAAGCTTTTTGAATCAAATGAAAGTCAAATGCATTCAAATAAGCTAATTGAATCAAATGAAAGTCAAACACATTCTACAAAGCTAATTGAATCAAATGAAAGTCAAACACATTCAAACATAGCTTTTTGAATCAAATGAAAGTCAAATGCTTTCAACAAAGCTAATTGAATCAAATGAAAGTCAAATGCAATCTACAAGGCTAATTGAATCAAATGAATTCAAACACATTCAACCAAAGTTTTTCGAATGATATGAAAGTCAAATACATTCAACAAAGCTAATTGAATTAAATGAAAGCCAAATGCATTCTACAAAGCAAATTGAATCAAATGAAAGTCAAACACATTCAAACAAAGCTTTTTAAACCAAATGAAAGTTAAATGCATTATAAAAAGCTAATTGAATCAAATGAGAGTCAAACACATTCAAAGAAAGCTTTTTGAATCAAATGAAAGTCAAATGCTTTTAACAAAGCTAATTGAATCAAATAAAACTCAAATGCATTCTACAAAGCTAATTGAATCAAATGAAAGTGAAACACATTCAAACAAAGCTTTTTGAATCAAATGAAAGTCAAATGAAATCTACAAAAATTGAATCAAATGAAAGTCAAACACATTCAAACAAAGCTAATTGAATCAAACGAAAGTCTAATGCATTCTACGAAGCTAATTGAATCAGATGAAAGTCAAACACATTCAAACAAAGCTTTTTGAATCAAATGAAAGTCAAATGCATTCAACAAAGCTAATTGAATCAAATGAAAGTCAAATGCAATCTACAAAAATTGAATTAAATGAAAGTCAAACACATTCAAACAAAGCTAATGCATTCTACAAAGCTAATTGAATCAAATGAAAGTCTAATGCATTCTACAAAGCTAATTGAATCAAATGAAAGTCAAACACATTTAAACAAAGTTTTTTTAAACAAATGAAAGTCAAATACATGCAACAAAGCTAATTGAATCAAATGAAAGTCAAATGCATTCTACAAAGCTAATTGAATCAAATGAAAGTCAAACACATTCAAACAAAGCTAATTGAATCAAATGAAAGTCTAATGCATTCTACAAAGCTAATTGAATCAATTGAAAGTCAAACACATTCAAACAAAGTTTTTTGAAACAAATAAAAGTCAAATGCATGCAACAAAGCTAATTGAATCAAATGAAAGTCAAATGCATTCTACAAAGCTAATTGAATCAAATGAAAGTCAAACACATTCAAACAAAGCTTTTTTAATCAAATGAAAGTCAAATGCATTCAACAAAGCTAATTGAATCAAATGAAATTCAAATGCATTCTAAAAGGCTAACTGAATCAAATGAAAGTCAAACACATTTAAACATAGCTTTTTGAATCAAATGAAAGTCAAATGCATTCAAAAAAGCTAATTGAATCAAATGAAAGTCAAATGAAATCTACAAAAATTGAATCAAATGAAAGTCAAACACATTCAAACAAAGCTAATTGAATCAAACGAAAGTCTAATGCATTCTACGAAGCCAATTGAATCAGATGAAAGTCAAACACATTCAAACAAAGCTTTTTTATACAAATGAAAGTTAAATGCATTCTACAAAGCTAATTGAATCAAATAAAAGTCAAATGCATTCTACAAAGCTAAGTGAATCAAATGAAAGTCAAACACATTCAATCAAAGTTTTTTTAATCAAGTGAAAGTCAAATACATTCAACAAAGCTAATTGAATCAAATGAAAGTCAAATGCGTTTTACAAAGCGAATTGAATCAAAAGAAAGTTAAACACGATCAAACAAAGCTAACTGAATTAAATGAAAGTCAAACATATTCAAACAAAGCTTTTTGACTCAAATGAAAGTCAAATGCATTCAAAAAAGCTAATTGAATCAAATGAAAGTCAAATGAAATCTACAAAAATTGAATCAAATGAAAGTCAAACACATTCAAACAAAGCTAATTGAATCAAACGAAAGTCTAATGCATTCTACGAAGCTAATTGAATCAGATGAAAGTCAAACACATTCAAACAAAGCTTTTTGATACAAATGAAAGTTAAATGCATTCTACAAAGCTAATTGAATCAAATAAAAGTCAAATGCATTCTACAAAGCGAAGTGAATGAAATGAAAGTCAAACACATTCAATCAATGTTTTTTGAATCAAGTGAAAGTTAAAAACGTTCAACAAAGCTAATTGAATCAAATGAAAGTCAAATGCATTCTACAAAGCGAATTGAATCAAAAGAAAGTTAAACACGATCAAACAAAGCTAACTGAAATAAATGAAAGTCAAACATATTCAAACAAAGCTTTTTTAATCAAATGAAAGTCAAACACATTCAATCAATGTTTTTTGAATCAAGTGAAAGTTAAATACGTTCAACAAAGCTAATTGAATCAAATGAAAGTCAAATGCATTCTACAAAGCGAATTGAATCAAAAGAAAGTTAAAAACGATCAAACAAAGCTAACTGAATTAAATGAAAGTCAAACATATTCAAACAAAGCTTTTTGAATCAAATGAAAGTCAAATGCATTCAACGAAGCTAATTGAATCAAATAATAGTCAAATGCATTCTACAAATTTAATTGAATCAAATGAAAGTCAAACACATTCAGAAAAAGCTTTTTGATACAAATGAAAGTCAAATGCATTCAACAAAGCTAATTGAATCAAATAAAAGTAAAGTGCATCCTACAAAGCTAATTGAATCAAATGAAAGTGAAACACATTAAAACAAAGCTTTTTGAATCAAATGAAAGTCAAATGCATTCAACAAAGCTAATTGAATCAAATGAAACTCAAATGCAATCTACAAAAATTGAATTAAATGAAAGTCAAACATATTCAAACAAAGCTTTTTGACTCAAATGAAAGTCAAATGCATTCAAAAAAGCTAATTGAATTAAATGAAAGTCAAATGAAATCTACAAAAATTGAATCAAATGAAAGTCAAACACATTCAAACAAAGCTAATTGAATCAAATGAAAGTCTAATGCAATCTACAAAGCTAATTGAATCAAATGAAAGTCAAACACATTCAAACAAAGTTTTTTTACACAAATGAAAGTCAAATGCATGCAACAAAGCTAATTAAATAAAATGAAAGTCAAATGCATTCTACAAAGCTAATTGAATCAAATGAAAGTCAAACACATTCAAACAAAGCTAATTAAATCAAATGAAAGTCTAATGCATTCTACAAAGCTAATTTAATCAAATGAAAGTCAAACACATTCAAACAAAGTTTTTTGAAACAAATAAAAGTCAAATGCATGCAACAAAGCTAATTGAATAAAATGAAACTCAAATGCATTCTACAAAGCTAATTGAATCAAATGAAAGTCAAACACATTCAAACAAAGCTTTTTTAATCAAATGAAAGTCAAATGCATTCAACAAAGCTAATTGAATCAAATGAAATTCAAATGCATTGTAAAAGGCTAATTGAATCAAATGAAAGTCAAACACATTTAAACATAGCTTTTTGAATCAAATGAAAGTCAAATGCATTCAAATAAGCTAATTGAATCAAATGAAAGTCTAACACATTCTACAAAGGTAATTGAATCAAATGAAAGTGAAACACATTCAATCAAAGCTTTTTGAATCAAATGAAAGTCAAATTCATTCAACAAAGCTAATTGAATCAAATGAAAGTCAAATGCATTATTCAAAGCTAATTGAATCAAAAGAAAATTTAACACGATCAAACAAAGCTAATTGAATCAAATGAAAGTCAAACACATTCAAACAAAGCTTTTAAAATCAAATGAAAGTCAAATGCATTCAAAAAAACTAATTGAATCAAATGAAAGTCAAATGAAATCTTCAAAAATTGAATCAAATGAAAGTCAAACACATTCAAACAAAGCTAATTGAATCAAACGAAAGTCCAATGCATTCTACGAAGCTATTTGAATCAGATGAAAGTCAAACACATTCAAACAAAGCTTTTTTATACAAATGAAAGTTAAATGCATTCTACAAAGCTAATTGAATCAAATAAAAGTGAAATGCATTCTACAAAGCTAAGTGAATCAAATGAAAGTCAAACACATTCAAACAAAGCTTTTTGAAACAAATGAAAGTCGAATGCATTCAACAAAGCTAATTGAATTAAATAAAAGTCAAATGCATTCTACAAAGCTAATTGAATCAAATGAAAGTGAAACACATTCAAACAAAGCTTTTTGAATCAAATGAAAGTCAAAATCATTCAACAAAGCTAATTGAATCAAATGAAAGTCAAATGCAATCTACAAAAATTGAATTAAATGAAAGTCAAACACATTCAAACAAAGATTGAATCAAATGAAAGTCTAAAGAATTCTACAAAGCTAATTGAATCAAATGAAAGTCAAACACATTCAAACAAAGTTTTTTGAAACAAATAAAAGTCAAATGCATTCAACAAAGCTAATTGAATCAAATGAAAGTCAAATGCATTCTACAAAGCTAATTGAATCAAATGAAAGTCAAACACATTCAAACATAGTTTTATTAAACAAATGAAAGTCAAATGCATGCAACAAAGCTAATTTAATCAAATGAAAGTCAAGTGCATTCTATAAAGCTAATTGAATCAAATGAGAGTCAAACACATTCAAACAAAGCTAATTGAATCAAATGAAAGTCTAATGCATTCTACAAAGCTAATTGAATCAAATGAAAGTCAAACACATTCAAACAAAGTTTTTTGAAACAAATAAAAGTCAAATGCATGCAACAAAGCTAATTGAATCAAATGAAAGTCAAATGCATTCTACAAAGTTAATTGATTCAAATGAAAG
The DNA here is from genome assembly GCF_001683475.1 of Chenopodium quinoa. Lineage (NCBI taxonomy): Eukaryota > Viridiplantae > Streptophyta > Magnoliopsida > Caryophyllales > Amaranthaceae > Chenopodium > Chenopodium quinoa. Next base: position 26,777 of record NW_018745608.1, read on the forward strand.
TCAAACACATTCAAACAAAGCTTTTTTAATCAAATGAAAGTCAAATGCATTCAACAAAGCTAATTGAATCAAATGAAACTCAAATGCATTCTAAAAGGCTAACTGAATCAAATGAAAGTCAAACACATTTAAACATAGCTTTTTGAATCAAATGAAAGTCAAATGCATTCAAAAAAGCTAATTGAATCAAATGAAAGTCAAATGTAATCTACAAAAATTGAATCAAATGAAAGTCAAACACATTCAAACAAAGCTAATTGAATCAAACGAAAGTCTAATGCATTCTACGAAGCTAATTGAATCAGATGAAAGTCAAACACATTCAAACAAAGCTTTTTTATACAAATGAAAGTTAAATGCATTCTACAAAGCTAATTGAAACAAATAAAAGTCTAATGCATTCTACAAAGCTAAGTGAATCAAATGAAAGTCAAACACATTCAATAAAATTTTTTTTAATCAAGTGAAAGTCAAATACATTCAACAAAGCTAATTGAATCAAATGAAAGTCAAATGCGTTTTACAAAGCGAATTGAATCAAAAGAAAGTTAAACACGATTAAACAAAGCTAATTGAATTAAATGAAAGTCAAACATATTCAAACAAAGCTTTTTGACTCAAATGAAAGTCAAATGCATTAAAAAAAGCTAATTGAATCAAATGAAAGTCAAATGAAATCTACAAAAATTGAATCAAATGAAAGTCAAACACATTCAAACAAAGCTAATTGAATCAAACGAAAGTCTAATGCATTCTACGAATCTAATTGAATCAGATGAAAGTCAAACACATTCAAACAAAGCTTTTTTATACAAATGAAAGTTAAATGCATTCTACAAAGCTAATTGAATCAAATAAAAGTCAAATGCATTCTACAAAGCGAAGTGAATCAAATGAAAGTCAAACACATTCAATCAATGTTTTTTGAATCAAGTGAAAGCTAAAAACGTTCAACAAAGCTAATTGAATCAAATGAAAGTCAAATGCATTCTACAAAGCGAATTGAATCAAAAGAAAGTTAAACACGATCAAACAAAGCTAACTGAATTAAATGAAAGTCAAACATATTCAAACAAAGCTTTTTGAATCAAATGAAAGTCAAACACATTCAATCAATGTTTTTTGAATCAAGTGAAAGTTAAATACGTTCAACAAAGCTAATTGAATCAAATGAAAGTCAAATGCATTCTACAAAGCGAATTGAATCAAAAGAAAAGTTAAACACGATTAAACAAAGCTAATTGAATTAAATGAAAGTCAAACATATTCAAACAAAGCTTTTTGACTCAAATAAAAGTCAAATGCATTCAAAAAAGCTAATTGAATCAAATGAAAGTCAAATGAAATCTACAAAAATAGAATCAAATGAAAGTCAAACACATTCAAACAAAGCTAATTGAATCAAATGAAAGTCTAATGCAATCTACAAAGCTAATTGAATCAAATGAAAGTCAAACACATTCAAACAAAGTTTTTTTAAACAAATGAAAGTCAAATGCATGCAACAAAGCTAATTAAATCAAATGAAAGTCAAATGCATTCTACAAAGCTAATTGAATCAAATGAAAGTCAAACACATTCAAACAAAGCTAATTGAATCAAATGCAAGTCTAATGCATTCTACAAAGCTAATTGAATCAAATGAAAGTCAAACACATTCAAACAAAGTTTTTTGAAACAAATAAAAGTCAAATGCATGCAACAAAGCTAATTGAATCAAATGAAAGTCAAATGCATTCTACAAAGCTAATTGAATCAAATGAAAGTCAAACACATTCAAACAAAGCTTTTTTAATCAAATGAAAGTCAAATGCATTCAACAAAGCTAATTGAATCAAATGAAATTCAAATGCATTCTAAAAGGCTAATTGAATCAAATGAAAGTCAAACACATTTAAACATAGCTTTTTGAATCAAATCAAAGTCAAATGCATTCAAATAAGCTAATTGAATCAAATGAAAGTCTAACACATTCTACAAAGGTAATTGAATCAAATGAAAGTCGAATGCATTATTCAAAGCTAATTGAATCAAAAGAAAATTTAACACGATCAAACAAAGCTAATTGAATCAAATGAAAGTCAAACACATTCAAACAAAGCTTTTAAAATCAAATGAAAGTCAAATGCATTCAAAACAGCTAATTGAATCAAATGAAAGTCAAATGAAATCTTCAAAAATTGAATCAAATGAAAGTCAAACACATTCAAACAAAGCTAATCGAATCAAACGAAAGTCTAATGCATTCTACGAAGCTAATTGAATCAGATGAAAGTCAAACACATTCAAACAAAGCTTTTTTATACAAATGAAAGTTAAATGCATTCTACAAAGCTAATTGAATCAAATAAAAGTGAAATGCATTCTACAAAGCTAAGTGAATCAAATGAAAGTCAAACACATTCAAAAAAAGCTTTTTAAAACAAATGAAAGTCAAATGCATTCAACAAAGCTAATTGAATCAAATAAAAGTCAAATGCATTCTACAAAGCTAATTGAATCAAATAAAAGTGAAACACATTCAAACAAAGCTTTTTGAATCAAATGAAAGTCAAAATCATTCAACAAAGCTAATTGAATCAAATGAAAGTCAAATGCAATCTACAAAAATTGAATTAAATGAAAGTCAAACACATTCAAACTAAGATTGAATCAAATAAAGGTCTAGAGAATTCTACAAAGCTAATTGAATCAAATGAAAGTCAAACACATTCAAACAAAGTTTTTTGAAACAAATAAAAGTCAAATGCATTCAACAAAGCTAATTGAATCAAATGAAAGTCAAATGCATTCTACAAAGCTAATTGAATCAAATGAAAGTCAAACACATTCAAACAAAGCTTTTTTAATCAAATGAAAGTCAAATGCATTCAACAAAGCTAATTGAATCAAATGAAATTCAAATGCATTCTAAAAGGCTAATTGAATCAAATGAAAGTCAAACACATTCAAACATAGCCTTTTGAATTAAATGAAAGTCAAATGCATTCAAATAAGCTAATTGAATCAAATGAAAGTCAAACACATTGTACAAAGCTAATTGAATCAAATGAAAGTCAAACACATTCAAACATAGCTTTTTGAATCAAATGAAAGTCAAATGCTTTCAACAAAGCTAATTAAATCAAATGAAAGTCAAATGCCATCTACAAGGCTAATTGAATCAAATGAATTCAAACAAATTCAACCAAAGTTTTTCGAATGATATGAAAGTCTAATGCATGCAACAAAGCTAATTGAATCAAATGAAAGTCAAATGCATTCTACAAAGCTAATTGAATCAAATGAAAGTCAAACACATTCAAACAAAGTTTTTTTAAACAAATGAAAGTCAAATGCATGCAACAAAGCTAATTGAATCAAATGAAAGTCAAATGCATTTTACAAAGCTAATTGAACAAATGAGAGTCAAACACATTCAAAGAAAGCTTTTTGAATCAAATGAAAGTCAAATGCTTTTAACAAAGCTAATTGAATCAAATAAAACTCAAATGCATTCTACAAAGGTAATTGAATCAAATGAAAGTGAAACACATTCAATCAAAGCTTTTTGAATCAAATGAAAGTCAAATGCATTCTACAAAGCTAATTGAATCAAATGAAAGTGAAACACATTCAAACAAAGCTTTTTGAATCAAATGAGGGTCAAATGCATTCTACAAAGCTAATTGAATCAAATGAAAGTCAAACACATTCAAACAAAGCTTTTTGAACCAAATGAAAGTTAAATGCATTCTAAAAAGCTAATTGAATCAAATGAGAGACAAACACATTCAAAGAAAGCTTTTTGAATCAAATGAAAGTCAAATGCTTTTAACAAAGCTAATTGAATCAAATAAAACTCAAATGCATTCTACAAAGGTAATTGAATCAAATGAAAGTGAAACACATTCAATCAAAGCTTTTTGAATCAAATGAGGGTCAAATTCATTCAACAAAGCTAATTGAATCAAATGAAAGTCAAAGCATTATTCAAAGCTAATTGAATCAAAAGAAAATTTAACACGATCAAACAAAGCTAATTGAATCAAATGAAAGTCAAACACATTCAAACAAAGCTTTTTGAATCAAATGAAAGTCAAATGCATTCAAAAAAGCTAATTGAATCAAATGAAAGTCAAATGAAATATACAAAAATTGAATCAAATGAAAGTCAAACACATTCAAACAAAGCTAATTGAATCAAACGAAAGTCTAATGCATTCTACGAAGCTAATTGAATCAGATGAAAGTCAAACACATTCAAACAAAGCTAATTGAATCAAATAAAAGTCAAATGCATTCTACAAAGCTAAGTGAATCAAATGAAAGTCAAATACATTCAATCAAAGCTTTTTGAATCAAATGAAAGACTAATGCATGCAACAAAGCTAATTGAATCAAATGAAAGTCAAACACATTCAGAAAAAGCTTTTTGATACAAATGAAAGTCAAATGCATTCAACAAAGCTAATTGAATCAAATAAAAGTCAAATGCATTCTACAAAGCTAATTGAATCAAATGAAAGTCAAACACATTCAAACTAAGCTTTTTGAATCAAATGAAAGTCAAATGCATTCAAAAAATCTAATTGAATCAAATGAAAGTCAAATGAAATATACAAAAATTGAAGCAAATGAAAGTCAAACACGATCAAACAAAGCTAATTGAATCAAATGAAAGTCTAATGCATTCTACAAAGCTAATTGAATCAAATGAAAGTCAAACACATTCAAACAAAGTTTTTTTAAACAAATGAAAGTCAAATGCATGCAACAAAGCTAATTGAATCAAATGAAAGTCAAATGCATTCTACAAAGCTAATTGAATCAAATGAAAGTCAAACACATTCAAACAAAGCTTTTTTAATTAAATAAAAGTCAAATGCATTCAACAAAGCTAATTGAATCAAATGAAATTCAAATGCATTCTAAAAGGCTAATTGAATCAAATGAAAGTCAAACACATTCAAATATAGCTTTTTAAATCAAATGAAAGTCAAATGCATTCAAATAAGCTAATTGAATCAAATGAAAGTCAAACACATTTAAACATAGCTTTTTGAATCAAATGAAAGTTAAATGCTTTCAACAAAGCTAATTGAATCAAATGAAAGTCAAATGCAATCTACAAGGCTAATTGAATCAAATGAATTCAAACACATTCAACCAAAGTTTTTCGAATGATATGAAAGTCAAATACATTCAACAAAGCTAATTGAATTAAATGAAAGTCAAATGCATTCTACAAAGCTAATTGAATCAAATGAAAGTCAAACACATTCAAACAAAGCTTTTTGAACCAAATGAAAGTTAAATGCATTCTAAAAAGCTAATTGAATCAAATGAGAGTCAAACACATTCAAAGAAAGCTTTTTGAATCAAATGAAAGTCAAATGCTTTTAACAAAGCTAATTGAATCAAATAAAACTCAAATGCATTCTACAAAGGTAATTGAATCAAATGAAAGTGAAACACATTCAATCAAAGCTTTTTGAATCAAATGAGGGTCAAATTCATTCAACAAAGCTAATTGAATCAAATGAAAGTCAAAGCATTATTCAAAGCTAATTGAATCAAAAGAAAATTTAACACGATCAAACAAAGCTAATTGAATCAAATGAAAGTCAAACACATTCAAACAAAGCTTTTTGAATCAAATGAAAGTCAAATGCATTCAAAAAAGCTAATTGAATCAAATGAAAGTCAAATGAAATATACAAAAATTGAATCAAATGAAAGTCAAACACATTCAAACAAAGCTAATTGAATCAAACGAAAGTCTAATGCATTCTACGAAGCTAATTGAATCAGATGAAAGTCAAACACATTCAAACAAAGCTAATTGAATCAAATGAAAGTCAAATGCATGCAACAAAGCTAATTGAATCAAATGAAAGTCAAATGCATTCTACAAAACTAATTGAATCAAATGAAAGTCAAACACATTCAAACAAAGCTTTTTTAATCAAATGATAGTCAAATGCATTCAACAAAGCTAATTGAATCAAATGAAATTCAAATACATTCTAAAAGGCTAATTGAATCAAATGAAAGTCAAATGCATTCAAATAAGCTACTTGAATCAAATGAAAGTCAAACACATTCTACAAAGCTAATTGAATCAAATGAAAGTCAAACACATTCAAACATAGCTTTTTGAATCAAATGAAAGTCAAATGCTTTCAACAAAGCTAATTGAATCAAATGAAAGGCAAATGCAATCTACAAGGCTAATTGAATCAAATGAATTCAAACACATTCAACCAAAGTTTTTCGAATGATATGAAAGTCAAATACATTCATTAAAGCTAATTGAATTAAATGAAAGTCAAATGCATTCTGCAAAGCTAATTGAATCAAATGAAAGTCAAACACATTCAAACAAAGCTTTTTGAACCAAATGAAAGTTAAATGCATTCTAAAAAGCTAATTGAATCAAATGAGAGTCAAACACATTCAAAGAAAGCTTTTTGAATCAAATGAAAGTCAAAAGCTTTTAACAAAGCTAATTGAATCAAATAAAACTCAAATGCATTCTACAAAGGTAATTGAATGAAATGAAAGTGAAACACATTCAATCAAAGCTTTTTGAATCAAATGAGGGTCAAATTCATTCAACAAAGTTAATTGAATCAAATGAAAGTCAAATGCATTATTCAAAACTAATTGAATCAAAAGAAAATTTAACACGATCAAACAAAGCTAATTGAATCAAATGAAAGTCAAACACATTCAAACAAAGCTTTTTGACTCAAATGAAAGTCAAATGCATTCAAAAAGCTAATTGAATCAAATGAAAGTTAAATGAAATCTACAGAAATTGAATCAAATGAAAGTCAAACACATTCAAACAAAGCTAATTGAATCAAACGAAAGTCTAATGCATTCTACGAAGCTAATTGAATCAGATGAAAGTCAAACACATGCAAACAAAGCTTTTTGATACAAATGAAAGTTAAATGCATTCTACAAAGCTAATTGAATCAAATAAAAGTCAAGTGCATTCTACAAAGCTAAGTGAATCAAATGAAAGTCAAACACATTCAATCAAAGTTTTTCGAATCAAGTGAAAATCAAATACATTCAACAAAGCTAATTGAATCAAATGAAAGTCAAATGCATTCTACAAAGCGAATTGAATCAAAAGAAAGTTAAACACGATCAAACAAGCTAACTGAATTAAATGAAAGTCAAACATATTCAAACAAAGCTTTTTGAATCAAATGAAAGTCAAATGCATTCAACGAAGCTAATTGAATCAAATAATAGTCAAATGCATTCTACAAAGCTAATTGAATCAAATGAAAGTCAAACACATTTAGAAAAAGCTTTTTGATACAAATAAAAGTCAAATGCATTCAACATAGCTAATTGAATCAAATAAAAGTCAAATGCATTCTACAAAGCTAAGTGAATCAAATGAAAGTCAAACACATTCAATCAAAGTTTTTTGAATCAAGTGAAAGTCAAATACATTCAACAAAGCTAATTGAATCAAATGAAAGTCAAATGCATTCTACAAAGCGAATTGAATCAAAAGAAAGTTAAACATGATCAAACAAAGCTAACTGAATTAAATGAAAGTCAAACATATTCAAACAAAGCTTTTTGAATCAAATGAAAGTCAAATGCATTCAACGAAGCTAATTGAATCAAATAATAGTCAAATGCATTCTACAAAGCTAATTAAATAAAATGAAAGTCAAACACATTCAGAAAAAGCTTTTTGATAAAAATGAAAGTCAAATGCATTCAACAAAGCTAATTGAATCAAATAAAAGTCAAATGCATTCTACAAAGCTAATTGAATCAAATGAAAGTGAAACACATTCAAACAAAGCTTTTTTAATCAAATGAAAGTCAAATGCATTCAACAAAGCTAATTGAATTAAATGAAAGTCAAATGCAATCTACAAAAATTGAATTAAATGAAAGTCAAACACATTCAAACAAAGCTAATTGAATCAAATGAAAGTCTAATGCATTCTACAAAGCTAATTGAATCAAATGAAAGTCAAACACATTCAAACAAAGTTTTTTTAAACAAATGAAAGTCAAATGCATGCAACAAAGCTAATTGAATCAAATGAAAGTCAAATGCATTCTACAAAGCTAATTGAATCAAATGAAAGTCAAACACATTCAAACAAAGCTTTTTTAATCAAATGAAAGTCAAATGCATTCAACAAAGCTAATTGAATCAAATGAAATTCAAATGCATTCTAAAAGGCTAATTGAATCAAATGAAAGTCAAACACATTCAAACATAGCTTTTTAAATCAAATGAAAGTCAAATGCATTCAAATAAGCTAATTGAATCAAATGAAAGTCAAACACATTTAAACATAGCTTTTTGAATCAAATGAAAGTTAAATGCTTTCAACAAAGCTAATTAAATCAAATGAAAGTCAAATGCAATCTACAAGGCTAATTGAATCAAATGAATTCAAACACATTCAACAAAAGTTTTTCGAATGATATGAAAGTCAAATACATTCAACAAAGCTAATTGAATTAAATGAAAGTCAAATGCATTCTGCAAATCTAATTGAATCAAATGAAAGTCAAACACATTCAAACAAAGCTTTTTGAACCAAATGAAAGTTAAATGCATTCTAAAAAGCTAATTGAATCAAATGAGAGTCAAACACATTCAAAGAAAGCTTTTTGAATCAAATGAAAGTCAAATGCTTTTAACAAAGCTAATTGAATCAAATAAAACTCAAATGCATTCTACAAAGGTAATTGAATCAAATGAAAGTGAAACACATTCAATCAAAGCTTTTTGAATCAAATGAGGGTCAAATTCATTCAACAAAGCTAATTGAATCAAATGAAAGTCTAATGCATTATTCAAAACTAATTGAATCAAAAGAAAATTTAACACGATCAAACAAAGCTAATTGAATCTAATGAAAGTCAAACACATTCAAACAAAGCTTTTTGACTCAAATGAAAGTTGTTTGGGGGTCTTTTATGTCCTTCGGGAGAGTTACAATTTCCTAGCAGACTTCCTTCTTACGCATGTACCTGCACCTAGCAGACTTCCTTCTTACGCCTTTACCTGCACCTAGCAGACTTCCTTCTTACGCCTGTACCTGCACAAGTAACGGAGACTCCGGATGGGGGTGGGAGTTCCGCCTCCGAAGATTAAGTTAGTATCTTTTCGAAGTGGAATCAGAACATTAAAAGCTTCTCGGTTCGAGAGCGTTTCAGTAGGTTTGGGCTTTGTTTGTTTTTGTGTGGTTGCAATTAATGTATGTGTCATAAATGAGGTCTACCCTTACTATTTATAGTAAGGGAGAACTGTACCTCAATTAGGGTATAAGGGACACGTGTCTGCAAAGGGATTGGGCCTTTGCAGACCGTTGAAAGATTGACACGTGTCAAGCCTTTATTGGGCCACGTGTCTTAGGGTATTTTCACCCTAAACATCTGCCCCTCACAGGTGAGATGTGGCAAACTCACGTGTCATCTGTGACAGACGTAGGGTGCATGGGGTAAGTGACGGTTCGTCTGCTTCCCCCCTCTTGAATTTCAAATTTTCGTGCAGAAGGTGAATGTTCGCCTTCTGCCTCTTTCTATAAGTAGGGTGGCTACCTCTTTCCTCCGCACTTTTTATTTTCAAAAATTTCCTGAGAAGAAGCTCTGATACCGGCTGCTTCTTTCAAGACTTTCGAGCATCCGGTTTTCGCAAGAACTTGACATCTGCCTTCCGGCTGAGTGCGGATTTAGTAAGGTATCCCTCTGCCCCTAGATTAAGGACCTCACTCGGCATTTTGCCGCCTGGGTATATTTTGTCCAAAATTTCTGAATTACCCCTACCTCATCCGGGATTTCCCGTGTGAGGTTTTTTGAAATATTTCCCTAGTTGTAAAATGCCCTCATCCGTCATTTTGCCGCATGGGGCTGGCTTGGGACAAGTCCAAAAATCCCCCTCATCCGGCGTTTTGCCGTCTGGAATGTTTAATACACTCCAATCCGGCATTGTGCCGCATGGGACCCCTTTGAGCCAACTTTGTTTTTATTCAGACTAGTCATAAGTAACCCCATCCGGCCTTTAGCCGTATGGGGGTGGTTTGATCAACCTTTGCTTTCAAACATCTTTCAAATTGCCCCCATCCGGCATTTAACCGTATGGGGGTAGTTTGAGCAGCCTTGGCTTTTTCTCAAACATCATTCAAATTGCCCCCATCCGGCATTTAACCGTATGGGGGTCGTTTGAGCAGCCCTGGCTTTTTCTCAAACATACAAATAGCCCCCATCCGGCTTTTACCCGTATGGGGGTCGTTTGAGCTTCCCTGGCTCAAACTTTGTTTCAAATTGCCCCCATCCGGCTTTTAACCGTATGGGGGTCGTTTGAGCAGCCTTGGCTTTTTCTCAAACGTTGTTTAAATTTCCCCCATCCGGCGTCTAACCGTATGGGGGTTGTTTGAGCAGCCTTTAGCTTTTTCTCAAACGTTGTTTTAATTGCCCCCATCCGGCGTCTAACCGTATGGGGGTTGTTTGAACAGCCTTTAGCTTTTTCTCAAACATACAAATAGCCCCCATCCGGCTTTTAACCGTATGGGGGTCGTTTGAGCAGCCTTGGCTCAAAACTGTTTCAAATTGCCCCCATCCGGCTTTTAACCGTATGGGGGTCGTTTGAGCAGCCTCGGCTTTTTCTCAAACATACAAATAGCCCCCATCCGGCTTTTACCCGTATGGGGGTCGTTTGAGATTCCTTGGCTCAAACTTTGTTTCAAATTGCCCCCATCCGGCTTTTAACCGTATGGGGGTCGTTTGAGCAGCCTTGGCTTTTTCTCAAACGTTGTTTAAATTGCCCCCATCCGGCGTCTAACCGTATGGGGGTTGTTTGAGCAGCCTTTAGCTTTTTCTCAAACATACAAATAGCCTCCATCCGGCTTTTAACCGTATGGGGGTCGTTTGAGCAGCCTTGGCTCAAAACTGTTTCAAATTGCCCCCATCCGGCTTTTAACCGTATGGGGGTCGTTTGAGCAGCCTCGGCTTTTTCTCAAACGTTGTTTAAATTGCCCCTATCCGGCGTCTAACCGTATGGGGGTTGTTTGAGCAGCCTTTAGCTTTTTCACAAACATACAAATAGCCCCCATCCGGCTTTTAACCGTGTGGGGGTCGTTTGAACAATTTCCAGCCCATCTCTGCTATCCCTCATCCGGGACTCCACCGCTTGGGGGGCTTTTAAATGAGCTTCCAATTAAACATGTCTGATCTATTTTTCTTCATCAGCTTCAAACACATTCGGAGATTTCCGCCTGTGTAGGTTTCAAGCCACCATCTCAGCAAATTCCAACCTCCAAAGGTACCGTCTGCACCCTTTTTCAATTCTTTTTGTTAATTTTCCGGTTGCATAGATAGGATATGGACCCTTCAATTATACACTCGGCACAGCCTACGGCTGCTGTCAGGCGGTCACCAGACACGGCTGAGTCTAGGACTGGGACTGCCGTCTGGGGGTATTTGGGCGAACCTTCACCTACCTCGAATCCGACCGTCTCTGTTCATGTGCAGGACAGAATGGCTCGGATAAGATGGACGGCAGTTGACCCGGATTACAAGTCCGACGACGCAGCCGAAGATCCGGCTGATCCCAGAAACGAGGACCAGACGGCAGGACCGTCTGGTGAAATTCCTTTGGAAGAAACCCTGGGGACTCGTCAAGATTCCCCGAGAGGTCCGAGCACACCGGGTGACAGCATTTTAGAAGACTCTGATTCTAATGCCGAAGGATCCGGCGATGAATCTGCTGGAGAAGGGTCTGGGTCCGAATCTGAAGCCCCTGCACAGGAGGCTGAGCCTATTGTTGAGGAGGCCTACAAATGGCCGGCTAAGGGGGATCCGACTGACATGACCATGTCTGCAAGAGACGTGGTCACCCTTACTGCAACCCTTCCTGCCTTTCTTTTTAAAAGGAAACCAGTTGGGAAGGACTGGGAAATAAGAGTCCCGCCTGTTAATGCAGCCGTCGTATGGACGGACGACTTGGACCATGCCGATGATTTTTTCGGCTGTTATGAGGCGGCATTCAAAGCAGGCCTCCGGTTCCCCCTTCACCCCTGCATCAAGGACATATTGCTGGGGTATGACTTGGGCGTATGGCAATTGACTCCTAACTCTTGGGTCAATATTTTGGGGTACATTGCCGCATGTGAGCTGCAGGAGGTGAACCCCAGTTGGGAGGCTTTTGCACACATGCATTACCTCAGCCGGGCTCCGGGTGGGTGGAATGCCTGGTACACCCTTACCACCAACCAAGAATACATGATGACTTTGGAGAAGCCATCAAAGTGGACCAACTGGAAGAGCAAATTTTATGTCGTCTCTTCTCCTTCCACTTCCCTAAATCACCGGCTGCGGCGGTATAATAAGCACCCGGTATTGCTGGGCAAAAAATGCGCGCTCCCGAAAGTGCCGTCTGAGGCATGGGACCAAATAATGGAGACGAGTCTCTTCCTCAAAACGACCCATCTGATGGAGGACGGTAGTGAAATCATCATCCCAAAGTTCTGGGTACCCCTCCCGGAATGGTTCAGGGACGAGTCCTTCTTGTCCCTTTGCAATCTAAGTTCAATGTTTAAAAAGAGTAGGTTCATTAACCCATCCGGTATTCTGACGCCTGATTATGCGTACACGCTCTAACTCGAATTTCCCTTTTTTGCAGGTAAAGCTAAAAGAATGGTGCCTCTTGAAAAGACACCTGCCTTCTCAGCTATTGAGCTGAGAAAGAAGCAAATCGAAGAGAAGAAGGCGGCACTGGCCGCCAAGAATGGAGTAAAACCTCTTCCATTTCTTACCGGATGACATATGATCTGCCTTTGTTTCTTACTGATTGCTTTGTTTTGACTATTTTCAGGGTGGAACCCAAGGCATGCCAAAATCACTAGCAAGCATGCACAAAAGACCGGCTGGTGTGATACCCCAGCCGGCTTCAAAAGCTCCAAGGCTGCCGGGTCCACCTTTGGCAGCTAGTCCTGCAAAGAGGACGTCTGACCCTGCCAGGACAACCACTGCAGGGAAGAGCCTGCAGCTAACGCCGAGTGCTTCGGCGGGCCAGACCCGGATGGGATCTGGCTCAGATGCGGCTGGGGGGGATGGCACCCCACAACCTGAACAAGGTAAAACCTCTGCCTTTGAACCCCCCTGGCCGCTTGGGCATATGAGAGTCAAAACTCAAGCAAGCCAGTCTTGGGGCTCCTCTGGCAGCCGCATGAATATAGGCGGCGCCTATGCCCAGTATCTGACAGATAACCCTTCCTTTGCAGATGACTCTACCAGCCGGCCCGACTACAACCAATACGCCAAGAGAATGGTCAAGACTCTGACCCGTTCTGAAAAGGAGGCGGTGCCGGCTGTACACCAGGTTAACCTGGATCGCATCAACTCTCTTCTTGCTGAGGTAAATAACCCGAATGCCCTATGCTTGTCTCAAGCTCTGCTTTTGCCGGATGAGTAGTAATTATCATCATTAGTTCTAACTCCTTTTCCGGTTGGTACCATAGGTGATGCTGAGAGTGGACGGGCTCCGAGTCCCCTTGCGTAAAAAGCAAGAGGAGGTAAGAGACGCTCAGAAGCGTGCCCTTGACCTAATTGACGTTAGTTAATTTCACAGTATTAAATATGATTTGGCAACTAAAGAGAGAGAGTTGCAACAGGAGGAATTACTGAAAGAGGCTGTGCTGGCTGGGGATGAGGCCAAGAAGAAAGTTGATGAACTTGAGCTCAAGGTCAAGGACCTCCAGGCTGATCTCAGAGCTCTGGAAGGAGATGACAAGGAAAATGCCAACCTCCGCCAGAAGAACAGCGAGCTGACTGTCCAACTCACTAATATTCAGGCGGCCCATAAAAAGGAGCTGAACGAGGAACTCAGCCGCCTGATTACAGAGAATGAAGCCGACTGCGAGGAGCGCATGAAGCTGGCTTGGGACCTCATCCATCCGGACTCTGACTTTGACTATTTCAACCTCCGTTACTTGTATGCTTCTGAAGTTTATGAAGCTCGAGTACTCGGCACTCCTGCCCCTCCTCCTTTCGACGAGTAGGCTGAGAAGGGGTTAGGGTCAGAGCCGGATGGGGTGCCAATGGGAAACCAGCCGAAGCAGCTGCAAGAGCAGACGGCTGAGACTCAGGTTGGGCAAGCTCAAGGGTTGGAGCAGCCTCAGCAACAAGAGCAACAACAAGATTGATATTTTCTTTCTTTTTTTACCGGCCTGCGTGCCGTGTATTTTCGATGTATCTTTCCCAGACAGGGGTCCGGCTAACATTTCAATTAATCTATTAACCGACACAGTCGGTTTTTCTATCTCTATTATTCCCGGACAGGGGTCCGGCTAACATTTCAATTAATCTATTAACTGACACAGTCGGTTTTTCTATCTCTATTATTAGCATTTTTTTTATTTATGCATTTTTAAAAGTATTTCAGCCGTTCTATATATGCCGGATGAAGAAGCGATACCACAATATGCCCCTGAAATGGCTACCTGTTTCCTAACAGTAGACTGGTAGCCGTTTTATGGAAGCCGGATGGGGGGTCAGTGACTGACCTAACCTTGCCTCGTCTGGTACAATTATATATAGGATGGGATGTAAAACCGTTTAGGTGGTTACGGTGGCCCATTAGGAATTTCATTTTTCCGGATGGACCTCTTTTGGGTCCTTGCCGGATGAATGCTAGATGCAAAGGATCATTTCTAACGGCTGCAAAATTGTTTTTAGACAAATGTCGTTGAGTTATTGGATCGCTAGAACAATGTTCCACCCAGAAGTGAGCTGTTCTCTTCAGTGATTCACCCGGATGGGTGTCACCGGATGACTGCTCTTTTTGGAGCAGTGGTTTTAACAAGTGTTCTTCCGTCTGTGTTCTTGCACTAGACAGGTGCAAATACAATTGTATGAATGGAAATTATATGCTTTCACATTTCAATCCTTAGAAGTAGTACTTTTTCAAGTTATCTACATTCCAGGTACGAGGCAGCCGCATTCCGTCTGGGGTTTCCAGGCAGTATGTGCCGTTTCTAACTTCTTCAAAAATCCGGTAGGGTCCCTCCCAGTTTGGGGTTAGTTTCCCTTGTTCGTATGCCCTACCGGTTGCTTCAAGCTTCCGTAATACAAAATCTCCAACTTTGAGGGGGCGTTTAAGCACCCTTTTGTTGTAGGCCCTCGTCATTCGAAGGCGGTAGATTTCATGACGCAAGGCGGCGTTGCCCCTTCTTTCTGGAAGAGTATCCAGAGAAAGGCGCATGGCTTCCCAATTTGCCTCTTCATCATACAACATGATTCGAAGTGTTGGCTCATATAATTCAATGGGAAGCACCGCCTCTGTGCCATATGCCATAAGGAATGAAGTTTCACCGGTTGACCCCTTCTCAGTAGTTCTGATGGACCAAAGAACGTGAGTTAACTCTTCTGCCCAAAGCCCGCCTGCCTTCTCGATCTTTTTCTTTATGCCGCCTGAGATGAGCTTGTTGAAAGCTTCAACTTGACCGTTTGCTTGCGGACGGCCAACGGATGCAAAGTAGTGGGAAATCCCTTGATCTTGCAACCAAGTCTTTAGGACAGGCGTTTCGAACTGGGTGCCATTGTCAAAGACCATTGACATTGGTACACCGAACCGGGTGATGACATTTCTCCAAATGAAGGAGATGACATCCTTAGTTTTGATGCCCTTTACCGCCTCGGCCTCAACCCACTTCGTGATGTAATCAACAGCCACTAAAATGTATCTTCTGCCGCCTGGGGCAGGAGTGTATGGCCCCAAAATATCCATGCCCCATTTTGCAAAGGGAATTGGGCTGTGAATAGCTGTCAAATCAGTTGCCGGCTGCCTTATCAGCCGGCCGAACCTCTGGCACTTGTCGCATCTTTTCACCAGATCTAATGCATCCGCCTCTAGTGTAGGCCAAAAGTATCCTTGCCGCCGGGTTCTTTTGGCGAGGGTCCTCCCGCCAATGTGAGATCCACAGAAGCCGGCGTGGAGATCTTCTAGTATTTCCTTGCCTCGTTCTGGGGTAACACACTTGAATAGCGGCTGCAAGTAACCCTTCCGGAACAGTTCACCTTTGTGCATTGCGAAGCTTAATGCTCGTCTTTTAAGAGCAGCTGCTTCGGATGAGGTTTCCGGTAGAGTGTCGTCTACCAAGTAATTCCGGATGGGGTCCATCCAAGTGGAGCTTCGATCTAGAACTCCAATGGGGTCATGTTCAATGCTTTTCTTTTCCATGACTTCCCAGAAGACTGATCTAGGCGTATCACATGTGGCAGAGGATGCAAGTTTGGATAGTGCATCCGCCTGATTATTCTCGGATCTGGGTACTTGACTTAGGTTGAATTCATCAAATGCCCCAGCCTCCTCTTTGACCGCCTGCAGATACATAATCATCACCGGATGGGTGGCCTCGTAGTCACCGTTGTACTGGCTAACGATGAGTTGGGAATCTGAGCAGGCATCAACTTTCCTTGCCTCGACTGCCTTACACATGCGTATACTGGCTAGCAGGGCTTCGTATTCAGCTTCATTATTCGAAGCTTGAAACTTGAATCGTAGAGCATACTCGTATTTGTCCCCCTCCAGAGAGTGAATAATTACACCCGCTCCGCAACCATTCAGCGTAGAGCTCCCGTCTACATAAACCCTCTAAACTTCATCAGTTTTATCCGGCTGTATTGGCCTTGTCATTTCAACAATGAAGTCGGAAAACGCCTAACCCTTCACTGCTCGCTTGGGTTCGAAAGTGATTTCTAAGCTTTGGATTTCCACAGCCCATTTAATCATTCTTCCGGATGACTCTAAAGTGGTCATAGGCCTTTTGAGCGGCTGATCAGTGTAAACGGTCACCGGATGTGCTAAAAAATACGGTTTCAGCCGCTTGACTGCTTTGAACAAAGCCAGACCGAATTTTTCGATCATGGGATAACGAAGTTCAGCATTCCGGAGTACATGGCTTATAAAGTATACCGGGAGCTGATTACCGTCTCTCTCAGCAAGGAGGACGGCGCTCAAGGAGTGATCCGAGACGGCCAAGTACATGTAGAGAGCCTCCTGGGGTAAGGGACTCACCAATCTTGGCAAAGAATGCAGGTGTTGCTTCAGCCGTTGAAATGCCGCCTCAGCCTCTTCACCCCATTCAAACCTTGACCTCTTTTTGATTGCTTGAAAGAAATACAGGCACTTGTCACCTGACCGGCTGAGGAATCTCCCCAATGCCGCCAGGCAACCGGTAAGCTTTTGAGCCTCCCTGACGGTACGTGGCGACTGCATGTCAATCACCGCCTGTACTTTGTCCGGATTGGCCTCTATGCCCCTCTGATCAATCAAAAATCCAAGAAACTTCCCGGACTCAACTCCAAAGACGCATTTTTTTGGATTTAACATGACTTTATGCCGTCTGAGGGTGGTGAGAGTTTCTCGGAGGTCGGCTGGATGATTCGCCTGCAGCTTTGATTTGACAATCATGTCATCAATGTACACCTCCACGTTCCTTCCAATCTGATCATAAAAGACCGAGTTCATCATTCGCTGGAAAGTAGCAGGCGCATTCTTCAACCCAAACGGCATCACCTTGTAGCAATATAGCCCTTGATCTGTGACGAAAGCCGTCTTCTCTTGGTCTTTCTTCCACAAGGGTATCTGATGGAAGCCGGAATAGGCGTCCATGAAACTCATCAGGGCATGGCCGGCTGTAGAGTCTACAAAATGATCTATCTTTGGAAGCGGGTAGCTATCCTTTGGACAAGCCCTGTTGAGGTCCGTGTAATCTACACACATCCGCTAGGTTCCATTCGGCTTTTTCACAAGGACGACATTGGCTACCCAATCCGGGTAGTAACATTGCCGGATGAATCCAGCATCGAAGAGTTTCTTGACCTCGGTTGCTGCCGCCTGGGACCTTTCCTCGCCATGGTTCCGTTTCTTTTGCCTGACCGGCTTCTTCTTAGGATCCACATCGAGTCTATGTACAGCAAGATCCGGACTTACACCCGGCATCTCTTCTACTTCAAAGGCAAACACATCTTTGAACTCCTTCAGCAAAAGGAGCAAACCTGATCCCAAACTTTCAAACGCAGCCGTTCCAACCTTGACGGTTCTGTCTGGCCGGCTGTCTTCAAGGACAACATCAATTATTTCTCCTGCCGGCTGAGGGCGAAGGACGTTTGTCCTCTCCCCGGACAGTGATTGCTATTGTTTCTCCTTCACAGGCGCCAGTTGGTCCGCCTTCCTCTTTTTACCGGCTGGCTTTGTAGCCGGTAAGCTTTGATCACAGTCGTCAAGTTCAACAATTTCTTTCTCTTGACTGCCTGTGTCAAGCGTTGGTTTGATGTCCGAGAGGTAACACTCTCTCGCCATCTTTTGGTCCCCACTCAAGGAACCGACTGTGCCATCATCCCTTTCAAACTTTATCAACATTAGAGATGGGATGATGACTGCCTTTGAGAGGTTAAGGGTTGGATGGCCAATAATCAGATTGTAGGCAGTCAGCTCTTCTACAACAAGAAACTTGACAACCATATGTCGGCCCTTACCCTTCTCTCCGAACCGGATGGGTAGATCACTCATGCCCACCGGATGTACTACTCCTCCCCCAAAACCTACAAGAGGGTATGAGGCCGGAAGCATGCTACTGGGCTTATACTTGAGTTTCTCCAATCACCGGTAGCTGATGAGGTCGGATGAGCTCCCGGTATCAATCAAGATCCGGCCAACTCTTTGATTGGCGATTTTGCACTCGATGACTATGGGGTCATCATGAGGCCGCCTGACCTCGCCCCTATCTCTCTCGGAGATGTTAACTTCCGGAAATGAATATTCAGACGACTGGCCCTCATCCACTGAGTTGACCAGTTTCCGAATGTTGTCTTTTGTGCCCCGGATGGTAGGCCCACCTCCCGCAAATCCACCGGCTATGGTCAGGATGGTTTCCTCATCCGTATCCGATTGAGTAGCCGTCTTCTTTGGGGGTGGTCCTCTTGCTTGTTTAGGAGTACCCCTTGACTTGGAAAGATAAGATTTGAGAGCCCCCTCATCAGCGAGCCGGTCGAAGAGCCGCCTGAGACTAAAGCAACCCTCAGTGTCGTGGCCAATTTCCTCGTGAAAAAGAATATATTTGCTCTTATCCCGGGCGCTTAGAGGACTCTTCATAGGAGACGGTTTTTCAAGATTCAACCGGTCCTTTACTTCGTTGAGAATGGAGGCACAGTCCTTGTTGAACTCGTACTTTGGCACATACGGATCCGACCTCTTCCTTTTCTGGAAAGGTTGTCCAGATGAGTCTGCCGCCCATACCCCCTTTCTCTTGCCTTCTTTTTTGGCCGACTGGGTAGGCCGATTCTCTTTTTTATCGGATCTTTTGTAATCCGTTGGAAGTTTAACAGCACACAATTCCACTGCCTGAATGTAGGCCTCCGCCTTCATGAGTGCCTCGTGAAGAGTGGAGACCCTCTTCCTAACCAAGTCAAACTTAAAAGTTGATCCATCTTTTAAACCTTTGAAGAAGTCAGTATAGGCAACGTCATCAGACAATCCATGGATTTGGATCCTCATCAGGTTAAACCGCCTGACATATGACCGGAGCCCCTCTTTGTCTCCCTGTTGTATTGCCCCTAGATCAAGGCTTGTTTTCTTGGCAGGGATGTTCATAGAAAAGTTGGACGTAAACCAGTAGGCCAAGGTCATAAAATTATTGATGCATCCGGCTGGCAGGTTACCAAACCAACGTTGAGCAATCCCTTTCAACGTAGCCGGGAAGCACCGGCACCATGCGGCGTCATCCAAACCCTGCAAATACATCAGGTTGGTGTATGCCATAAGGTGATCTTCCGGGTTGGTGGTACCGTCGTAGGCGCCTACCAACACGTTTTTGATTTTAGACGGCTGGGTCATCTCGGTGATTTCTCTGGAGAACGTCGTTGGCTGTTCCCCAAGGTTGAGCAGCCGGAGCTGCCAGTCCATAGGCTGGACGGGCGACTGATACTGCCCCCCGAAAATACCTGCCTGTGCATAGGGGGATCCAAAGGGCGTATACGGTGTTCCATGCACTGTCGGTTGGATCATATGGGGGCCGGATCGAGCGGAAACCTCGCTCGTCCGGCTGTCATTGTTTGTTCTCGAGTGCCTTCCTGAGGTGGCATTGAAGCTGTCTCGAAAGGTCGATGTTGATGCCGACTCGGATCGCTGAGTCTTTTTATCTTGGATGAGCGTCCGGGCATCAGAATAGACTTTCTTGGTTCCATCCGGCTGAATGTGCCGGACGGGCTTTCTGACTCCATCTATAGGAGTATGCATCTTTGAGAAATCAAAGAGCCTAGCTGGCATGTTTGACTTCGGATGTGGGGTAGATGCTCTACCCTTTACTGTTTTGGCTGTCTTTTTACCGTGACGCCTTTCTTCCGCCTGACCCTTACGGGGGCCGGCTGTGTAGTCCAGAAGGCCTTTGATCTCTCCTTTGAAGCTCATCATCATATTCATGAGCTCATCTCTGGAGACTAAGGAGTCTCCAGCGGTAGAGGTTAACCCAAGCGGCCCCCTAGTTGGCTTGCTAGGAGCCGCCTGGTTCCCTTCCCGTTCTCTCTTATCTTTGGAACGGGTGTTCTTGGTCCTCAAAGAGCCATCCGCAGCAGTGTAGGCTTCCAAGTCATAGTTATCGGCTGTATCTTGGTCCGAATGGACCTCAACCTCCCCAGTAGGCAGATTGCCTTTACCAGGTAGTATAGGCTCAGATGTCATCTAGAAAGTACTCTCCCCACAGACGGCGCCAGATGTTTGGGGGTCTTTTATGTCCTTCGGGAGAGTTACAATTTCCTAGCAGACTTCCTTCTTACGCCTGTACCTGCACCTAGCAGACTTCCTTCTTACGCCTGTACCTGCACCTAGCAGACTTCCTTCTTACGCCTGTACCTGCACAAGTAACGGAGACTCCGGATGGGGGTGGGAGTTCCGCCTCCAAAGATTAAGTTAGTATCTTTTTGAAGTGGAATCAGAACAGTAAAAGCTTCTCGGTTCGAGAGCGTTTCAGTAGGTTTGGGCTTTGTTTGTTTTTGTGTGGTTGCAATTAATGTATGTGTCATAAATGAGGTCTACCCTTACTATTTATAGTACGGGAGAACTGTACCTCAATTAGGGTATAAGGGACACGTGTCTGCAAAGGGATTGGGCCTTTGCAGACCGTTGAAAGATTGACATGTGTCAAGCCTTTATTGGGCCACGTGTCTTAGGGTATTTTCACCCTAAACAAAAGTCAAATGCATTCAAAAAGCTAATTGAATCAAATGAAAGTTAAATGAAATCTACAGAAATTGAATCAAATGAAAGTCAAACACATTCAAACAAAGCTAATTGAATCAAACGAAAGTCTAATGCATTCTACGAAGCTAATTGAATCAGATGAAAGTAAAACACATTTAGACAAAGCTAATTGAATCAAATAAAAGTCAAATGCATTCTACAAAGCTAAGTGAATCAAATGAAAGTCAAACACATTCAATCAAAGTTTTTTGAATAAAGTGAAAGTCAAATACATTCAACAAAGCAAATTGAATCAAATGAAAGTCAAATGCATTCTACAAAGCGAATTGAATCAAAAGAAAGTTAAACACGATCAAACAAGCTAACTGAATTAAATGAAAGTCAAACATATTCAAACAAAGCTTTTTGAATCAAATGAAAGTCAAATGCATTCAACGAAGCTAATTGAATCAAATAATAGTCAAATGCATTCTACAAAGCTAATTGAATCAAATGAAAGTCAAACACATTTAGAAAAAGCTTTTTGATACAAATGAAAGTCAAATGCATTCAACATAGCTAATTGAATCAAATGAAAGTCAAACACATTCAAACATAGCTTTTTGAATCAAATGAAAGTCAAATGCTTTCAACAAAGCTAATTGAATCAAATGAAAGGCAAATGCAATCTACAAGGCTAATTGAATCAAATGAATTCAAACACATTCAACCAAAGTTTTTCGAATGATATGAAAGTCAAATACATTCAACAAAGCTAATTGAATTAAATGAAAGTCAAATGCATTCTGCAAATCTAATTGAATCAAATTAAAGTCAAACACATTCAAACAAAGCTTTTTGAACCAAATGAAAGTTAAATGCATTCTAAAAAGCTAATTGAATCAAATGAGAGTCAAACACATTCAAAGAAAGCTTTTTGAATCAAATAAAAGTCAAATGCTTTTAACAAAGCTAATTGAATCAAATAAAACTCAAATGCATTCTACAAAGGTAATTGAATCAAATGAAAGTGAAACACATTCAATCAAAGCTTTTTGAATCAAATGAGGGTCAAATTCATTCAACAAAGCTAATTGAATCAAATGAAAGTCAAATGCAATCTACAAAAATTGAATTAAATTAAAGTCAAACACATTCAAACAAAGCTAATTGAATCAAATGAAAGTCTAATGCATTCTACAAAGCTAATTGAATCAAATGAAAGTCAAACACATTAAAACAAAATTTTTTAAAACAAATGAAAGTCAAATGCATGCAACAAAGCTAAATGAATCAAATGAAAGTCAAATGCATTCTACAAAACTAATTGAATCAAATGAAAGTCAAACACATTCAAACAAAGCTTTTTTAATCAAATGATAGTCAAATGCATTCAACAAAGCTAATTGAATCAAATGAAATTCAAATACATTCTTAAAGGCTAATTGAATCAAATGAAAGTAAAAGGCATTCAAATAAGCTACTTGAATCAAATGAAAGTCAAACACATTCTACAAAGCTAATTGAATCAAATGAAAGTCAAACACATTCAAACATAGCTTTTTGAATCAAATGAAAGTCAAATGCTTTCAACAAAGCTAATTGAATCAAATGAAAGGCAAATGCAATCTACAAGGCTAATTGAATCAAATGAATTCAAACACATTCAACCAAAGTTTTTCGAATGATATGAAAGTCAAATACATTCAACAAAGCTAATTGAATTAAATGAAAGTCAAATGCATTCTGCAAAGCTAATTGAATCAAATGAAAGTCAAACACATTCAAACAAAGCTTTTTGAACCAAATGAAAGTTAAATGCATTCTAAAAAGCTAATTGAATCAAATGAGAGTCAAACACATTCAAAGAAAGCTTTTTGAATCAAATGAAAGTCAAATGCTTTTAACAAAGCTAATTGAATCAAATAAAACTCAAATGCATTCTACAAAGGTAATTGAATCAAATGAAAGTGAAATACATTCAATCAAAGATTTTTGAATCAAATGAGGGTCAAATTCATTCAACAAAGCTAATTGAATCAAATGAAAGTCAAATGCATTATTCAAAACTAATTGAATCAAAAGAAAATTTAACACGATCAAACAAAGCTAATTGAATCAAATGAAAGTCAAACACATTCAAACAAAGCTTTTTGACTCAAATGAAAGTCAAATGCATTCAAAAAGCTAATTAAACAAATGAAAGTTAAATGAAATCTACAGAAATTGAATCAAATGAAAGTCAAACACATTCAAACAAAGCTAATTGAATCAAACGAGAGTCTAATGCATTCTACGAAGCTAATTGAATCAGATGAAAGTCAAACACATTCAAACAAAGCTTTTTGATACAAATGAAAGTTAAATGCATTCTACAAAGCTAATTGAATCAAATAAAAGTCAAGTGCATTCTACAAAGCTAAGTGAATCAAATGAAAGTCAAACACATTCAATCAAAGTTTTTTGAATCAAGTGAAAGTCAAATACATTCAACAAAGCTAATTGAATCAAATGAAAGTCAAATGCGTTCTACAAATCGAATTGAATCAAAAGAAAGTTAAACACGATCAAACAAGCTAACTGAATTAAATGAAAGTCAAACATATTCAAACAAAGCTTTTTAAATCAAATGAAAGTCAAATGCATTCAACGAAGCTAATTGAATCAAATAATAGTCAAATGCATTCTACAAAGCTAATTGAATCAAATGAAAGTCAAACACATTTAGAAAAAGCTTTTTGATACAAATGAAAGTCAAATGGATTCAACATAGCTAATTGAATCAAATAAAAGTCAAATGCATTCTACAAAGCTAAGTGAATCAAATGAAAGTCAAACACATTCAATCAAAGTTTTTTGAATCAAGTGAAAGTCAAATACATTCAACAAAGCTAATTGAATCAAATGAAAGTCAAATGCATTCTACAAAGCGAATTGAATCAAAAGAAAGTTAAACACGATCAAACAAAGCTAACTGAATTAAATGAAAGTCAAACATATTCAAACAAAGCTTTTTGAATCAAATGAAAGTCAAATGCATTCAACGAAGCTAATTGAATCAAATAATAGTCAAATGCATTCTACAAAGCTAACTAAATCAAATGAAAGTCAAACACATTCAGAAAAAGCTTTTTGATAAAAATGAAAGTCAAATGCATTCAACAAAGCTAATTGAATCAAATAAAAGTCAAATGCATTCTACAAAGCTAATTGAATCAAATGAAAGTGAAACACATTCAAACAAAGCTTTTTGAATCAAATGAAAGTCAAATGCATTCAACAAAGCTAATTGAATCAAATGAAAGTCAAATGCAATCTACAAAAATTGAATTAAATGAAAGTCAAACACATTCAAACAAAGCTAATTGAATCAAATGAAAGTCTAATGCATTCTACAAAGCTAATTGAATTAAATGAAAGTCAAACACATTCAAACAAAGTTTTTTTTAAACAAATGAAAGTCAAATGCATGCAACAAAGCTAATTGAATCAAATGAAAGTCAAATGCATTCAACAAAGCTAATTGAATCAAATGAAAGTCAAACACATTCAAACAAAGCTTTTTTAATCAAATGAAAGTCAAATGCATTCAACAAAGCTAATTGAATCAAATGAAATTCAAATGCATTCTAAAAGGCTAATTGAATCAAATGAAAGTCAAACACATTCAAACATAGCTTTTTAAATCAAATGAAAGTCAAATGCATTCAAATAAGCTAATTAAATCAAATGAAAGTCAAACACATTTAAACATAGCTTTTTGAATCAAATGAAAGTCAAATGCTTTCAACAAAGCTAATTGAATCAAATGAAAGTCAAATGCAATCTACAAGGCTAATTGAATCAAATGAATTCAAACACATTCAACTAAAGTTTTTCGAATGATATGAAAGTCAAATACATTCAACAAAGCTAATTGAATTAAATGAAAGTCAAATGCATTCTACAAAGCTAATTGAATCAAATGAAAGTCAAACACATTCAAACAAAGCTTTTTGAACCAAATGAAAGTTAAATGCATTCTAAAAAGCTAATTGAATCAAATGAGAGTCAAACACATTCAAAGAAAGCTTTTTGAATCAAATGAAAGTCAAATGCTTTTAACAAAGCTAATTAAATCAAATAAAACTCAAATGCATTCTACAAAGGTAATTGAATCAAATGAAAGTGAAACACATTCAATCAAAGCTTTTTGAATCAAATGAGGGTCAAATTCATTCAACTAAGCTAATTGAATCAAATGAAAGTCAAAGCATTATTCAAAGCTAATTGAATCAAAAGAAAATTTAACACGATCAAACAAAGCTAATTGAATCAAATGAAAGTCAAACACATTTAAACAAAGCTTTTTGAATCAAATGAAAGTCAAATGCATTCAAAAAAGCTAATTGAATCAAATGAAAGTTAAATGAAATATACAAAAATTGAATCAAATGAAAGTCAAACACATTCAAACAAAGCTAATTGAATCAAACGAAAGTCTAATGCATTCGACGAAGCTAATTGAATCAGATGAAAGTCAAACACATTCAAACAAAGCTAATTGAATCAAATAAAAGTAAAATGCATTCTACAAAGCTAAGTGAATCAAATGAAAGTCAAACACATTCAATCAAAGTTTTTTAATTCAAGTGAAAGTCAAATACATTCAACAAAGCTAATTGAATCAAATGAAAGTCAAATGCATTCTACAAAGCGAATTGAATCAAAAGAAAGTTAAACACGATCAAACAAAGCTAACTGAATTAAATGAAAGTCAAACATATTCAAACAAAGCTTTTTGAATCAAATGAAAGTCAAATGCATTCAAATAAACTAATTGAATTAAATGAAAGTCAAACACATTCTACAAAGCTAATTGAATCAAATGAAAGTCAAACACATTCAAACATAGCTTTTTGAATCAAATGAAAGTCAAATGCTTTCAACAAAGCTAATTGAATCAAATGAAAGTCAAATTCAATCTACAAGGCTAATTGAATCAAATGAATTCAAACACATTCAACCAAAGTTTTTCAAATGATATGAAAGTCAAATACATTCAACAAAGCTAATTGAATTAAATGAAAGTCAAATGCATTCTACAAAGCTAATTGAATCAAATGAAAGTAAAACACATTTAAACAAAGCTCTTTGAACCAAATGAAAGTTAAATGCATTCTAAAAAGCTAATTGAATCAAATGAGAGACAAACACATTCAAAGAAAGCTTTTTGAATCAAATGAAAGTCAAATGCTTTTAACAAAGCTAATTGAATCAAATAAAACTCAAATACATTCTACAAAGGTAATTGAATCAAATGAAAGTGAAACACATTCAATCAAAGCTTTTTGAATCAAATGAGGGTCAAATTCAATCAACAAAGCTAATTGAATCAAATGAAAGTCAAAGCATTATTCAAAGCTAATTGAATCAAAAGAAAATTTAACACGATCAAACAAAGCTAATTGAATCAAATGAAAGTCAAACACATTCAAACAAAGCTTTTTGAATCAAATGAAAGTCAAATGCATTCAAAAAAGCTAATTGAATCAAATGAAAGTCAAATGAAATCTACAAAAATTGAATCAAATGAAAGTCAAACACATTCAAACAAAGCTAATTGAATCAAACGAAAGTCTAATGCATTCTACGAAGCTAATTGAATCAGATGAAAGTCAAACACATTCAAACAAAGCTTTTTGATACAAATGAAAGTTAAATGCATTCTACAAAGCTAATTGAATCAAATAAAAGTCAAATGCATTCTACAAAGCTAAGTGAATCAAGTGAAAGTCAAACACATTCAATCAAAGTTTTTTGAATCAAGTGAAAGTCAAATACATTCAACAAAGCTAATTGAATCAAATGAAGGTCAAATGCATTCTACAAAGCGAATTGAATCAAAAGAAAGTTAAACACGATCAAACAAAGCTAACTGAATTAAATGAAAGTCAAACATATTCAAACAAAGCTTTTTGAATCAAATGAAAGTCAAATGCATTCAACGAAGCTAATTGAATCAAATAATAGTCAAATGCATTCTACAAAGCTAATTAAATAAAATGAAAGTCAAACACGTTCAGAAAAAGCTTTTTGATACAAATGAAAGTCAAATGCATTCAACGAAGCTAATTGAATAAAAAAAAAAGTCAAATGCATTCTACAAAGCTAATTGAATCAAATGAAAGTGAAACACATTCAAACAAAGCTAATTGAATCAAATGAAAGTCTAATGCATTCTACAAAGCTAATTAAATCAAATGAAAATCAAACACATTCAAACAAAGTTTTTTTAAACAAATGAAAGTCAAATGCATGCAACAAAGCTAATTGAATTAAATGAAAGTCAAATGCATTCTACAAAGCTAATTGAATCAAATGAAAGTCAAACACATTCAAACAAAGCTTTTTTAATCAAATGAAAGTCAAATGCATTCAACAAAGCTAATTGAATCAAATGAAATTCAAATGCATTCTAAAAGGCTAATTGAATCTAATGAAAGTCAAACACATTCAAACATAGCTTTTTGAATCAAATGAAAGTCAAATGCATTCAAATAAGCTAATTGAATCAAATGAAAGTCAAACACATTCTACAATGCTAATTGAATCAAATGAAAGTCAAACACATTCAAACATAGCTTTTTGAATCAAATGAAAGTCAAATGCTTTCAACAAAGCTAATTGAATCAAATGAAAGTCAAATGCAATCTACAAGGCTAATTGAATCAAATGAATTCAAACACATTCAACCAAAGTTTTTCGAATGATATGAAAGTCAAATACATTCAACAAAGCTAATTGAATTAAATGAAAGTCAAATGCATTCTAAAAAGCTAATTGAATCAAATGAAAGTCAAACACATTTAAACAAAGCTTTTTGAACCAAATGAAAGTTAAATGCATTCTAAAAAGCTAATTGAATCAAATGAGAGACAAACACATTCAAAGAAAGCTTTTTGAATCAAATGAAAGTCAAATGCTTTTAACAAAGCTAATTGAATCAAATAAAACTCAAATGCATTCTACAAAGGTAATTGAATCAAATGAAAGTGAAACACATTCAATCAAAGCTTTTTGAATCAAATGAGGGTCAAATTCATTCAACAAAGCTAATTGAATCAAATGAAAGTCAAAGCATTATTCAAAGCTAATTGAATCAAAAGAAAATTTAACACGATCAAACAAAGCTAATTGAATCAAATGAAAGTCAAACACATTCAAACAAAGCTTTTTGAATCAAATGAAAGTCAAATGCATTCAAAAAAGCTAATTGAATCAAATAAAAGTCAAATGAAATCTACAAAAATTGAATCAAATGAAAGTCAAACACATTCAAACAAAGCTAATTGAATCAAACGAAAGTCTTATGCATTCTACGAAGCTAATTGAATCAGATGAAAGTCAACCACATTCAAACAAAGCTTTTTGATACAAATGAAAGTTAAATGCATTCTACAAAGCTAATTGAATCAAATAAAAGTCAAATGCATTCTACAAAGCTAAGTGAATCAAATGAAAGTCAAACACATTCAATCAAAGTTTTTTGAATCAAGTGAAAGTCAAATACATTCAACAGAGCTAATTGAATCAAATGAAAGTCAAATGCATTCTACAAAGCGAATTGAATCAAAAGAAAGTTAAACACGATTAAACAAAGCTAACTGAATCAAATGAAAGTCAAACATATTCAAACAAAGCTTTTTGAATCAAATGAAAGTCTAATGCATGCAACAAAGCTAATTGAATCAAATGAAAGTCAAATGCATTCTACAAAGCTAATTGAATCAAATGAAAGTCAAACACATTCAAACAAAGTTTTTTTAAACAAATGAAAGTCAAATGCATGCAACAAAGCTAATTGAATCAAATGAAAGTCTAATGCATTCTACAAAGCTAATTGAATCAAATGAAAGTCAAACACATTCAAACAAAGCTTTTTTAATCAAATGAAAGTCAAATGCAGTCAACAAAGCTAATTGAATCAAATGAAATTCAAATGCAATCTACAAAAATTGAATTAAATGAAAGTCAAACACGTTCAAACAAAGCTAATTGAATCAAATGAAAGTCAAATGCATTCTACAAAGCTAATTGAATCAAATGAAAGTAAAACACATTTAAACAAAGCTTTTTGAACCAAATGAAAGTTAAATGCATTCTAAAAAGCTAATTGAATCAAATGAGAGACAAACACATTCAAAGAAAGCTTTTTGAATCAAATGAAAGTCAAATGCTTTTAACAAAGCTAATTGAATCAAATAAAACTCAAATGCATTCTACAAAGGTAATTGAATCAAATGAAAGTGAAACACATTCAATCAAAGCTTTTTGAATCAAATGAGGGTCAAATTCAATCAACAAAGCTAATTGAATCAAATGAAAGTCAAAGCATTATTCAAAGATAATTGAATCAAAAGAAAATTTAACACGATCAAACAAAGCTAATTGAATCAAATGAAAGTCAAACACATTCAAACAAAGCTTTTTGAATCAAATGAAAGTCAAATGCATTCAAAAAAGCTAATTGAATCAAATGAAAGTCAAATGAAATCTACAAAAATTGAATCAAATGAAAGTCAAACACATTCAAACAAAGCTAATTGAATCAAACGAAAGTCTAATGCATTCTACGAAGCTAATTGAATCAGATGAAAGTCAAACACATTCAAACAAAGCTTTTTGATACAAATAAAAGTTAAATGCATTCTACAAAGCTAATTGAATCAAATAAAAGTCAAATGCATTCTACAAAGCTAAGTGAATCAAATGAAAGTCAAACACATTCAATCAAAGTTTTTTGAATCAAGTGAAAGTCAAATACATTCAACAAAGCTAATTGAATCAAATGAAAGTCAAATGCATTCTACAAAGCGAATTGAATCAAAAGAAAGTTAAACACGATCAAACAAAGCTAACTGAATTAAATGAAAGTCAAACATATTCAAACAAAGCTGTTTGAATCAAATGAAAGTAAAATGCATTCAACGAAGCTAATTGAATCAAATAATAGTCAAATGCATTCTACAAAGCTAATTAAATCAAATGAAAGTCAAACACATTCAGAAAAAGCTTTTTGATACAAATGAAAGTCAAATGCATTCAACAAAGCTAATTGAATCAAATAAAAGTCAAATGCGTTCTACAAAGCTAATTGAATCAAATGAAAGTGAAACACATTCAAAGAAAGCTTTTTGAATCAAATGAAAGTCAAATGCATTCAACAAAGCTAATTGAATAAAAAAAAGTCAAATGCATTCTACAAAGCTAAGTGAATCAAATGAAAGTCAAACACATTCAATCAAAGTTTTTTAAATCAAGTGAAAGTCAAATACATTCAACAAAGCTAATTGAATCAAATGAAAGTCAAATGCATTCTACAAAGCGAATTGAATCAAAAGAAAGTTAAACACGATCAAACAAAGCTAACTGAATTAAATGAAAGTCAAACATATTCAAACAAAGCTTTTTGAATCAAATGAAAGTCAAATGCATTCAACGAAGCTAATTGAATCAAATAATAGTCAAATGCATTCTACAAAGCTAATTGAATAATATGAAAGTCAAACACATTCAGAAAAAGCTTTTTGATACAAATGAAAGTCAAATGCATTCAACGAAGCTAATTGAATCAAATAAAAGTCAAATGCATTCTACAAAGCTAATTGAATCAAATGAAAGTGAAACACATTCAAACAAAGCTAATTGAATCAAATGAAAGTCTAATGCATACTACAAAGCTAATTAAATCAAATGAAAATCAAACACATTCAAACAAAGTTTTTTTAAACAAATGAAAGTCAAATGCATGCAACAAAGCTAATTGAATCAAATGAAAGTCAAATGCATTCTACAAAGCTAATTGAATCAAATGAAAGTCAAACACATTCAAACAAAGCTTTTTTAATCAAATGAAAGTCAAATGCATTCAACAAAGCTAATTGAATCAAATGAAATTCAAATGCATTCTAAAAGGCTAATTGAATCTAATGAAAGTCAAACACATTCAAACATAGCTTTTTGAATCAAATGAAAGTCAAATGCATTCAAATAAGCTAATTGAATCAAATGAAAGTCAAACACATTCTACAATGCTAATTGAATCAAATGAAAGTCAAACACATTCAAACATAGCTTTTTGAATCAAATGAAAGTCAAATGCTTTCAACAAAGCTAATTGCATCAAATGAAAGTCAAATGCAATCTACAAGGCTAATTGAATCAAATGAATTCAAACACATTCAACCAAAGTTTTTCGAATGATATGAAAGTCAAATACATTCAACAAAGCTAATTGAATTAAATGAAAGTCAAATGCATTCTAAGAAGCTAATTGAATCAAATGAAAGTAAAACACATTTAAACAAAGCTTTTTGAACCAAATGAAAGTTAAATGCATTCTAAAAAGCTAATTGAATCAAATGAGAGACAAACACATTCAAAGAAAGCTTTTTGAATCAAATGAAAGTCAAATGCTTTTAACAAAGCTAATTGAATCAAATAAAACTCAAATGCATTCTACAAAGGTAATTGAATCAAATGAAAGTGAAACACATTCAATCAAAGCTTTTTGAATCAAATGAGGGTCAAATTCATTCAACTAAGCTAATTGAATCAAATGAAAGTCAAAGCATTATTCAAAGCTAATTGAATCAAAAGAAAATTTAACACGATCAAACAAAGCTAATTGAATCAAATGAAAGTCAAACACATTCAAACAAAGCTTTTTGAATCAAATGAAAGTCAAATGCATTCAAAAAAGCTAATAAAATCAAATGAAAGTCAAATAAAATCTACAAAAATTGAATCAAATGAAATTCAAACACATTCAAACAAAGCTAATTGAATCAAACGAAAGTCTAATGCATTCTACGAAGCTAATTGAATCAGATGAAAGTGAAACACATTCAAACAAAGCTTTTTGATACAAATGAAAGTTAAATGCATTCTACAAAGCTAATTGAATCAAATAAAAGTCAAATGCATTCTACAAAGCTAAGTGAATCAAATGAAAGTCAAAACACATTCAATCAAAGTTTTTTGAATCAAGTGAAAGTCAAATACATTCAACAGAGCTAATTGAATCAAATGAAAGTCAAATGCATTCTACAAAGCGAATTGAATCAAAAGAAAGTTAAACACGATTAAACAAAGCTAACTGAATCAAATGAAAGTCAAACATATTCAAACAAAGCTTTTTGAATCAAATGACAGTCTAATGCATGCAACAAAGCTAATTGAATCAAACGAAAGTCAAATGCATTCTACAAAGCTAATTAAATCAAATGAAAGTCAAACACATTCAAACAAAGCTATTTTAATCAAATGAAAGTCAAATGCATTCAACAAAGCTAATTGAATCAAATGAAATTCAAATGCATTCTAAAAGGCTAATTGAATCAAATGAAAGTCAAACACATTCAAACATAGCTTTTTTGAATCAAATGAAAGTCAAATGCATTCAAAAAAGCTAATTGAATCAAATGAAAGTCAAATGAAATCTACAAAAATTGAATCAAATAAAAGTCAAACACATTCAAACAAAGCTAATTGAATCAAACGAAAGTCTCATGCATTCTACGAAGCTAATTGAATCAGATGAAAGTCAAACACATTCAAACAAAGCTTTTTGATACAAATGAAAGTTCAATGCATTCTACAAAGCTAATTTAATCAAATAAAAGTCAAATGCATTCTACAAAGCAAAGTGAATCATATGAAAGTCAAACACATTCAATCAAAGTTTTTTTAATCAAGTGAAAGTCAAATACATTCAACTAAGCTAATTGAATTAAATGAAAGTCAAATGCATTCTACAAAGTGAATTGAATCAAAAGAAAGTTAAACACGATCAAACAAAGCTAACTGAATCAAATGAAAGTCAAACTCATTCTACAAAGCTAATTGAATCAAATAAAAGTCTAATGCATTCTACGAAGCTAATTGAATCAGATGAAAGTCAAACACATTCAAACAAAGCTTTTTGATACAAATGAAAGTTAAATACATTCTACAAAGCTAATTGAATCAAATAAAAGTCAAATGCATTCTTTAAAGCTAAGTGAATCAAATGAAAGTCAAACACATTCAATCAAAGTTTTTTGAATCAAGTGAAAGTCAAATACATTCAACAAAGCTAATTGAATCAAATGAAAGTCAAATGCATTCTACAAAAATTGAATCAAATAAAAGTCAAACACATTCAAACAAAGCTAATTGAATCAAACGAAAGTCTCATGCATTCTACGAAGCTAATTGAATCAGATGAAAGTCAAACACATTCAAACAAAGCTTTTTGATACAAATGAAAGTTCAATGCATTCTACAAAGCTAATTTAATCAAATAAAAGTCAAATGCATTCTACAAAGCAAAGTGAATCATATGAAAGTCAAACACATTCAATCAAAGTTTTTTTAATCAAGTGAAAGTCAAATACATTCAACTAAGCTAATTGAATTAAATGAAAGTCAAATGCATTCTACAAAGTGAATTGAATCAAAAGAAAGTTAAACACGATCAAACAAAGCTAACTGAATCAAATGAAAGTCAAACTCATTCTACAAAGCTAATTGAATCAAATAAAAGTCTAATGCATTCTACGAAGCTAATTGAATCAGATGAAAGTCAAACACATTCAAACAAAGCTTTTTGATACAAATGAAAGTTAAATACATTCTACAAAGCTAATTGAATCAAATAAAAGTCAAATGCATTCTTTAAAGCTAAGTGAATCAAATGAAAGTCAAACACATTCAATCAAAGTTTTTTGAATCAAGTGAAAGTCAAATACATTCAACAAAGCTAATTGAATCAAATGAAAGTCAAATGCATTCTACAAAGCGAATTGAATCAAAAGAAAGTTAAACACGATCAAACAAAGCTAACTGAATCAAATGAAAGTCAAACTCATTCAAACAAAGCTAATTGAATCAAATAAAAGTCAAATGCATTCTACAAAGCTAATTGAATCAAATGAAAGTCAAACACATTCAAACAAAGCTAATTGAATCAAATGAAAGTCTAATGCATACTACAAAGCTAATTAAATCAAATGAAAATCAAACACATTCAAACAAAGTTTTTTTAAACAAATGAAAGTCAAATGCATGCAACAAAGCTAATTGAATCAAATGAAAGTCAAATGCATTCTACAAAGCTAATTGAATCAAATGAAAGTCAAACACATTCAAACAAAGCTTTTTTAATCAAATGAAAGTCAAATGCATTCAACAAAGCTAATTGAATCAAATGAAATTCAAATGCATTCTAAAAGGCTAATTGAATCTAATGAAAGTCAAACACATTCAAACATAGCTTTTTGAATCAAATGAAAGTCAAATGCATTCAAAATAAGCTAATTGAATCAAATGAAAGTCAAACACATTCTACAATGCTAATTGAATCAAATGAAAGTCAAACACATTCAAACATAGCTTTTTGAATCAAATGAAAGTCAAATGCTTTCAACAAAGCTAATTGCATCAAATGAAAGTCAAATGCAATCTACAAGGCTAATTGAATCAAATGAATTCAAACACATTCAACCAAAGTTTTTTCGAATGATATGAAAGTCAAATACATTCAACAAAGCTAATTGAATTAAATGAAAGTCAAATGCATTCTAAGAAGCTAATTGAATCAAATGAAAGTAAAACACACATTTAAACAAAGCTTTTTGAACCAAATGAAAGTTAAATGCATTCTAAAAAAGCTAATTGAATCAAATGAGAGACAAACACATTCAAAGAAAAGCTTTTTGAATCAAATGAAAGTCAAATGCTTTAACAAAGCTAATTGAATCAAATAAAACTCAAATGCATTCTACAAAGGTAATTGAATCAAATGAAAGTGAAACACATTCAATCAAAGCTTTTTGAATCAAATGAGG
>NW_018745609.1:0-21873 GCF_001683475.1 Chenopodium quinoa
GGTGGCGTTCTTGGGAGTTCTTGAAGCTTCTTGATAGTTCTTTAAGGTTTCTTTAAAAGCTTTCTTAGGTTTTTGCTTACAAGTTTTTACCTTTCACTTGAAAGGGTTTTTCTTGTTTTAAGCACTTAGGATTTCTAATTGCATTAGGAATTGTTTTAGTCTAGTAGGCGTCAATAATAGCTTGGAGTGCAAGCTTGAGTTAGGATAAAATAGGCAAGTTTTATCTTAAGAGTAGTTAGAGTTTAAGTAGGATTAAATAACTAAATCAAAGTTATCTAAACTTGATTAAGTTATGCAATCCGTGGGTTTTTGTTAGGGGATTAGAATTCTAATTCAAGTGGGATTAGGATAATTGATTGAGTTTATAAATATAGGGTTGTAATCTTCGAATAATATACAAGTTTAATCATACATTCATAATAATATTTCTTATTGCTTTTGTTTAAGTTGGATTACTTAAATTCTTGATTGGTGGATTCCAATTTGCTGTTTTGTTTGTTTTAGTTAAAACAATCACCTAGGTTGATTAATTAGGTGGATTCTTGATTAATTAATCTAAGTTTCTTGCTTAATTCTTGGTGAATTTTCTGTATAGAATTAGGTTAGATTCATATCTTTGTGAGGCTTAGTTTTCGGACTAAAAATCACATCAATTTGACTCTCATTTGATTCAATTAGCTTTTGTTTGAATGTGTTTGACTTTCATTTGATTCAATTAGCTTTGTAGAATGTATTTTACTTTAATTTGATTTAATTAGCTTTGTTTGAATGTATTTGACTCTCATTTGATTCAAATAGCTTTGTTTGAATGTGTTTGACTTTCATTTGATTCAATTAGCTTTGTAAAATGTATTTGACTTTTATTTGATTCCAATAGCTTTGTTTAAATGTGTTTGACTTTCAATTGATTCAATTAGCTTTGTAGAATGTATTTGACTTTTATTTGATTTAATTTGCTTTGTTTGAATGTATTTGACTTTCATTTGATTCAAATAGCTTTGTAGAATGTATTTGACTTTCATTTGATTCGAAATATTTGTTTGAAGTGTTTGACTTTCATTTGATTTAAAAGGCATTGTTTTAATGTGTTTGACTTTCATTTGATTCAATTAGCTTCGTAGAATGTATTTGACTTTCATTTGATTCAAATAGCTATGTTTGAATGTGTTTGACTTTCATTTGATTCAATTTGCTTTGTAGAATGCATTTCACTACCATTTGATTTAAATAACTTTGTTTGAATGTGTTTGACTTTCATTTGATACAATTAGCTTTGTAGAACGTATTTGACTTTTCATTTGATTTAAATAGATTTGTAGGAATGTGATTGACTTTCATTTAATTCAATCAGCTTTGTAGAATGTATTTGACTTCCATTTGATTTAAATAGCTTTGTTTGAATGTGTTTTGACTTTCATTTGATCCAATTAGCTTTGTAGAATGTATTTTACTTTCATTTGATTCAATAGCTTTGTTTGAATGTGTTTGACTTTCATTTGATTTAATTTGCTTTGTAGAATGCATTTCACTTTCATATGATTTATATAGCTTTGTTTGAATGTGTTTGATTTTAATTTAAATTAAAAAGCTTTTTTTGAATGTGTTTGACTTTCATTTGATTTAAAAGGCTTTGTTTAAATGTGTTTGACTTTTAATTTGATTCAATTAGCTTTGTAGAATGTATTTACTTTTATTTGATTTAATTAGCTTTGTGTGAATGCATTTGACTCTCATTTGATTCATTAGCTTTGTTTAAATGTGTGACTTTTATTTTGATTTAATTTGCTTTGTTTGAATGTATTTGACTGCTTTGTCTTTCATTTGTGCTATGTAGAATGTATTTGACTTTCATTTGATTCAAATAGCTTTGTTTGAATGTGATTGACTTTCATTTGATTCAATTAGCTTTGTAGAATATATTTGACTTTCATTTGATTCAATTAGCTTTGTTTGAAAGTGTTTTGACTTTCATTTGATTCATTTAGCTTTGCTTGAATGTGTTTGACTTTCATTTAATTCAATTAGCATTGTAGAATGTATTTAACTTTCATTTGAATAAAATAACTTTGTTTGAATGTGTTTGAATTTCATTTGATTCTATTAGCTTCGTAGAATGTATTTGACTTTCATTTGATTCAAATAGCTTTGTTTGAATGTGTTTGACTTTTATTTGATTCAATTTGGTTTGTAGAATGTATTTGACTTTCATTTGATTCAAATAGCTTTGTTTGAATGTGTTTGACTTTCATTTGATTCAATTTGCTTTGTAGAATGCATTTCACTTTCATTTGATTTATATAGCTCTGTTTGAATGTGTTTGACTTTCATTTAAATTAAAAAGCTTTTTTTTGAATGTGTTTGACTTTCATTTGATTTAAAAGGCATTTTTGAATGTGTTTGACTTTCATTTGATTCAATTAGTTTTGTATGAATGTGTTTGACTTTCATTGATTCAATTAGCTTCGTAGAATGTATTTGACTTTCATTTGATTCAAATAGCGTTGTTTGAATGTGTTTAACTTTCATTTGATTCAATTAGCTTTGTAGAATGCATTTCACTTCCATTTAATTTAAATAACTTTGTTTGAATGTGTTTGACTTTCATTTGATACAATTAGCTTTGTAGAACGTATTTGACTTTCATTTGATTCAAATAGCTTTGTAGGAATGTGATTGACTTTCATTTAATTTAATCAGCTTTGTAGAATGTATTTGACTTCCATTTGATTTAAATAGCTTTGTTTGAATGTGTTTGACTTTCATTTGATCCAATTAGCTTTGTAGAATGTATTTTACTTTCATTTGATTCAAATAGCTTTGTTTGAATGTGTTTGACTTTCATTTGATTTAATTTGCTTTGTAGAATGCATTTCACTTTCATTTGATTTATATAGCTTTGTTTGAATGTGTTTGATTTTAATTTAAATTAAAAAGCTTTTTTTGAATGTGTTTGACTTTCATTTGATTTAAAAGGCTTTGTTTAAATGTGTTTGACTTTTAATTTGATTCAATTAGCTTTGTAGAATGTATTTTTACTTTTTTTGATTTAATTAGCTTTGTGTGAATGCATTTGACTCTCATTTGATTCAATTAGCTTTGTTTAAATATGTTTGACTTTTAATTTTGATTCAATTAGCTTTGTAGAATGTATTTTACTTTAATTTGATTTAATTAGCTTTGTGTGAATGCATTTGACTCTCATTTGATTCAATTAGCTTTGTTTGAATGTGTTTGACTTTCAATTGATTCAATTAGCTTTGTAGAATGTATTAGACTTTTATTTGATTTAATTTGCTTTGTTTGAATGTATTTGACTCATTTGATTCAAATAGATTTGTAGAATGTATTTGACTTTCATTTGATTCAAATAGCTTTGTAGAATGTATTTGACTTTCATTTGATTCAAATAGCTTTGTAGAATGCATTTCACTTTCATTTGATTTATATAGCTTTGTTTGAATGTGTTTGATTTTAATTTAAATTAAAAAGCTTTTTTTGAATTTGTTTGACTTTCATTTGATTTAAAATGATTTGTTTAAATGTGTTTGACTTTTAATTTGATTCAATAGCTTTGTAGAATGTATTTTACTTTAATTTGATTTAATTAGCTTTGTGTGAATGCATTTGACTCTCAAATTATAATTAGCTTTGTTTGAATGTGTTTGACTTTCATTTGATTCAATTAGCTTTGTAGAATGTATTTTACTTTAATTTGATTTAATTAGCTTTGTTTGAATGTATTTGACTCTCATTTGATTCAAATAGCTTTGTTTGAATGTGTTTGACTTTCATTTGATTCAATTAGCTTTGTAGAATGTATTTGACTTTTATTTGATTCCAATAGCTTTGTTTAAATGTGTTTGATTTTCAATTGATTCAATTAGCTTTGTAGAATGTATTTGACTTTTATTTGATTTAATTTGCTTTGTTTGAATGTATTTGACTCTCATTTGATTCAAATAGATTTGTAGAATGTATTTGACTTTCATTTGATTCAAATAGCTTTGTAGAATGTATTTGACTTTCATTTGATTCAAATAGCTTTGTTTGAATGTTTTTGACTTTCATTTGATTCAAATAGCTTTGTTTGAATGTGTTTTGAGTTTCATTTAATTCAATTAGCTTTGTAGAATGTATTTGACTTTCATTTGATTCAAGTAGCATTGTTTGAAAGTGTTTTACTTTCACTTGATTCAATTAGCTTTGTAGAATGTATTTGACTTTCATTTGATTCAAATAGCTTTGTTTGAATGTGTTTGACTTTCATTTGATTCAATTTGCTTTGTAGATTGCATTTCACTTTCATTTGATTTATATAGCTTTGTTTGAATGTGTTTGACTTTCATTGATTTAAAAGGCATTGTTTGAATGTGTTTGACTTTTATTTGTTTCAATTAGCTTTGTTTGAATGTGTTTGACTTTCATTGATTCAATTAGCTTCATAGAATGTATTTGACTTTCATTTGATTCAAAAAGCATTGTTTGAAAGTGTTTGACTTTCATTGATTCAATTTGCTTTGTAGAATGTATTTGACTTTCATTTGATTCAAATAGCTTTGTTTGAATGTGTTTGACTTTCTTTTGATTCAATTTGCTTTGTAGAATGCATTTCACTTTCATTTGATTTAAATAACTTTGTTTGAATGTGTTTGACTTTTATTTGATTCAAATAGCTTTGTTTTAATGTGTTTGACTTTCATTTGATTCAATTAGCTTTGTAGAATGTATTTGACTTTCATTTGATTCGAAAGATTTGTTTGAAGATGTTTGACTTTCATTTGATTCAATTTGCTTTGTTTGAATGTATTTGACTTTCATTTGATTCAATTAGCTTTGTAGAATGTATTTGACTTTTATTTGATTCAATTAGTTTTGTAGAATGTATTTGACTTTCATTTGATTCGAAATATTTGTTTGAAGGTGTTTGACTTTCATTTGATTTAAAAGGCATTGTTTGAATGTGTTTGACTTTCATTTGATTCAATTAGCTTCGTATAATGTATTGACTTTCATTTGATTCAAATAGCTATGTTTGAATGTGTTTGACTTTCATTTGATTCAATTTGCTTTGTAGAATGCATTTCACTACCATTTGATTTAAATAACTTTGTTTGAATGTGTTTGACTTTCATTTGATACAATTAGCTTTGTAGAACGTATTTGACTTTTCATTTGATTTAAATAGATTTGTAGGAATGTGATTGACTTTCATTTAATTCAATCAGCTTTGTAGAATGTATTTGACTTCCATTTGATTTAAATAGCTTTGTTTGAATGTGTTTGACTTTCATTTGATCCAATTAGCTTGTAGAATGTATTTTACTTTCATTTCATTTAAATAGCTTTGTTTGAATGTGTTTGACTTTCATTTGATTTAATTTGCTTTGTAGAATGCTTTTTACTTTCATATGATTTATATAGCTTTGTTTGAATGTGTTTGATTTTAATTTAATTTAAATAGCTTTTTTTGAATGTGTTTGACTTTTAATTTGATTCAATTAGCTTTGTAGAATGTATTTTACTTTTATTGGATTTAATTAGCTTTGTGTGAATGCATTTGACTCTCATTTGATTCAATTAGCTTTGTTTAAATGTGTTTGACTTTTAATTTGATTCAATTAGCTTTGTAGAATGTATTTTACTTTAATTTGATTTAATTAGCTTTGTGTGAATGCATTTGACTCTCATTTGATTCAATTAGCTTTGTTTGAATGTGTTTGATTTTCATTTGATTCAATTAGCTTTGTAGAATGTATTTGACTTTCATTTGATTCAAATAGCTTTATTTGAATGTGTTTGACTTTCAATTGATTCAATTAGCTTTGTAGAATGTATTTGACTTTTATTTGATTTAATTTGCTTTGTTTGAATGTATTTGACTCATTTTATTCAAATAGATTTGTAGAATGTATTTGACTTTCATTTGATTCAAATAGCTTTGTAGAATGTATTTGACTTTCATTTGATTCAAATAGCTTTGTAGAATGCATTTTACTTTCATTTGATTTATATAGCTTTGTTTGAATGTGTTTGATTTTAATTTAAATTAAAAAGCTTTTTTTGAATTTGTTTGACTTTCATTTGATTTAAAATGATTTGTTTAAATGTGTTTGACTTTTAATTTGATTCAATTAGCTTTGTAGAATGTATTTTACTTTAATTTGATTTAATTAGCTTTGTGTGAATGCATTTGACTCTCATTTGATTCAATTAGCTTTGTTTGAATGTGTTTGACTTTCATTTGATTCAATTAGCTTTGTAGAATGTATTTTACTTTAATTTGATTTAATTAGCTTTGTTTGAATGTGTTTGACTCTCATTTGATTCAAATAGCTTTGTTTGAATGTGTTTGAGTTTCATTTGATTCAAATAGCTTTGTTTGAATGTGTTTGACTTTCATTTGATTTAAAAGGCATTGTTTTAATGTGTTTGACTTTCATTTGATTCAATTAGCTTCGTAGAATGTATTTGACTTTTATTTGATTCAATTAGTTTTGTAGAATGTATTTGACTTTTATTTGATTCAATTAGTTTTGTAGAATGTATTTGACTTTCATTTGATTCGAAATATTTGTTTGAAGGTGTTTGACTTTCATTTGATTTAAAAGGCATTGTTTTAATGTGTTTGACTTTCATTTGATTCAATTAGCTTCGTAGAATGTATTTGACTTTCATTTGATTCAAATAGCTATGTTTGAATGTGTTTGACTTTCATTTGATTCAATTTGCTTTGTAGAATGCATTTCACTACCATTTGATTTAAATAACTTTGTTTGAATGTGTTTGACTTTCATTTGATGCAATTAGCTTTGTAGAACGTATTTGACTTTTTCATTTGATTTAAATAGATTTGTAGGAATGTGATTGACTTTCATTTAATTCAATCAGCTTTGTAGAATGTATTTGACTTCCATTTGATTTAAATAGCTTTGTTTGAATGTGTTTGACTTTCATTTGAACCAATTAGCTTTGTAGTATGTATTTTACTTTCATTTGATTCAAATAGCTTTGTTTGAATGTATTTGACTTTCATTTGATTCAATTTGCTTTGTAGAATGCATTTTACTTTCATTTGATTTATATAGCTTTGTTTGAATGTGTTTGATTTTAATTTAAATTAAAAAGCTTTTTTTGAATTTGTTTGACTTTCATTTGATTTAAAATGATTTGTTTAAATGTGTTTGACTTTTAATTTGATTCAATTAGCTTTGTAGAATGTATTTTACTTTAATTTGATTTAATTAGCTTTGTGTGAATGCATTTGACTCTCATTTGATTCAATTAGCTTTGTTTGAATGTGTTTGACTTTCATTTGATTCAATTAGCTTTGTAGAATGTATTTTACTTTAATTTGATTTAATTAGCTTTGTTTGAATGTGTTTGACTCTCATTTGATTCAAATAGCTTTGTTTGAATGTGTTTGAGTTTCATTTGATTCAAATAGCTTTGTTTGAATGTGTTTGACTTTCATTTGATTTAAAAGGCATTATTTTAATGTGTTTGACTTTCATTTAATTCAATTAGCTTCGTAGTTAGAATGTATTTGACTTTTATTTGATTCAATTAGTTTTGTAGAATGTATTTGACTTTCATTTGATTCGAAATATTTGTTTGAAGGTGTTTGACTTTCATTTGATTTAAAAGGCATTGTTTTAATGTGTTTGACTTTCATTTGATTCAATTAGCTTCGTAGAATGTATTTGACTTTCATTTGATTCAAATAGCTATGTTTGAATGTGTTTGACTTTCATTTGATTCAATTTGCTTTGTAGAATGCATTTCACTACCATTTGATTTAAATAACTTTGTTTGAATGTGTTTGACTTTCATTTGATGCAATTAGCTTTGTAGAACGTATTTGACTTTTTCATTTGATTTAAATAGATTTGTAGGAATGTGATTGACTTTCATTTAATTCAATCAGCTTTGTAGAATGTATTTGACTTCCATTTGATTTAAATAGCTTTGTTTGAATGTGTTTGACTTTCATATGAACCAATTAGCTTTGTAGAATGTATTTTACTTTCATTTGATTCAAATAGCTTTGTTTGAATGTGTTTGACTTTCATTTGATTTAATTTGCTTTGTAGAATGCTTTTTACTTTCATATGATTTATATAGCTTTGTTTGAATGTGTTTGATTTTAATTTAAATTAAAAAGCTTTTTTTGACTGTGTTTGACTTTCATTTGATTTAAAAGGCTTTGTTTAAATGTGTTTGACTTTTAATTTGATTCAATTAGCTTTGTAGAATGTATTTTACTTTTATTTGATTTAATTAGCTTTGTGTGAATGCATTTGACTCTCATTTGATTCAATTAGCTTTGTTTAAATGTGTTTGACTTTTTAATTTGATTCAATTAGCTTTGTAGAATGTATTTTACTTTAATTTGATTTAATTAGCTTTGTGTGAATGCATTTGACTCTCATTTGATTCAATTAGCTTTGTTTGAATGTGTTTGATTTTCATTTGATTCAATTAGCTTTGTAGAATGTATTTGACTTTCATTTGATTCAAATAGCTTTATTTGAATGTGTTTGACTTTCAATTGATTCAATTAGCTTTGTAGAATGTATTTGACTTTTATTTGATTTAATTTGCTTTGTTTGAATGTATTTGACTCATTTGATTCAAATAGATTTGTAGAATGTATTTGACTTTCATTTGATTCAAATAGCTTTGTAGAATGTATTTGACTTTCATTTGATTTAAATAGCTTTGTAGAATGCATTTCACTTTCATTTGATTTATATAGCTTTGTTTGAATGTGTTTGATTTTAATTTAAATTAAAAAGCTTTTTTTGAATTTGTTTGACTTTCATTTGATTTAAAATGATTTGTTTAAATGTGTTTGACTTTTAATTTGATTCAATTAGCTTTGTAGAATGTATTTTACTTTAATTTGATTTAATTAGCTTTGTGTGAATGCATTTGACTCTCATTTGATTCAATTAGCTTTGTTTGAATGTGTTTGACTTTCATTTGATTCAATTAGCTTTGTAGAATGTATTTTACTTTAATTTGATTTAATTAGCTTTGTTTGAATGTATTTGACTCTCATTTGATTCAAATAGCTTTGTTTGAATGTGTTTGAGTTTCATTTGATTCAAATAGCTTTGTTTGAATGTGTTTGACTTTCATTTGATTTAAAAAGGCATTGTTTTAATGTGTTTGACTTTCATTTGATTCAATTAGTTTCGTAGAATGTATTTGACTTTTATTTGATTCAATTAGTTTTGTAGAATGTATTTGACTTTTATTTGATTCAATTAGTTTTGTAGAATGTATTTGACTTTTCATTTGATGCGAAATATTTGTTTGAAGGTGTTTGACTTTCATTTGATTTAAAAGGCATTGTTTTAATGTGTTTGACTTTCATTTGATTCAATTAGCTTCGTAGAATGTATTTGACTTTCATTTGATTCAAATAGCTATGTTTGAATGTGTTTGACTTTCATTTGATTCAATTTGCTTTGTAGAA
Organism: Chenopodium quinoa; assembly: GCF_001683475.1. Taxonomy (NCBI): domain Eukaryota; kingdom Viridiplantae; phylum Streptophyta; class Magnoliopsida; order Caryophyllales; family Amaranthaceae; genus Chenopodium; species Chenopodium quinoa. The sequence goes on from NW_018745609.1 coordinate 9,482, forward strand.
TGCATTTCACTACCATTTGATTTAAATAACTTTGTTTGAATGTGTTTGACTTTCATTTGATACAATTAGCTTTGTAGAACGTATTTGACTTTTTCATTTGATTTAAATAGATTTGTAGGAATGTGATTGACTTTCATTTAATTCAATCAGCTTTGTAGAATGTATTTGACTTCCATTTGATTTAAATAGCTTTGTTTGAATGTGTTTGACTTTCATTTGAACCAATTAGCTTTGTAGAATGTATTTTACTTTCATTTGATTCAAATAGCTTTGTTTAAATGTGTTTGACTTTCATTTGATTTAATTTGCTTTGTAGAATGCTTTTTACTTTCATATGAGTTATATAGCTTTGTTTGAATGTGTTTGATTTTAATTTAAATTAAAAAGCTTTTTTTGAATGTGTTTGACTTTCATTTGATTTAAAAGGCTTTGTTTAAATGTGTTTGACTTTTAATTTGATTCAATTAGCTTTGTAGAATGTATTTTACTTTTATTTGATTTAATTAGCTTTGTGTGAATGCATTTGACTCTCATTTGATTCAATTAGCTTTGTTTAAATGTGTTTGACTTTTAATTTGATTCAATTAGCTTTGTAGAATGTATTTTACTTTAATTTGATTTAATTAGCTTTGTGTGAATGCATTTGACTCTCATTTGATTCAATTAGCTTTGTTTGAATGTGTTTGATTTTCATTTGATTCAATTAGCTTTGTAGAATGTATTTGACTTTCATTTGATTCAAATAGCTTTATTTGAATGTGTTTGACTTTCAATTGATTCAATTAGCTTTGTAGAATGTATTTGACTTTTATTTGATTTAATTTGCTTTGTTTGAATGTATTTGACTCATTTGATTCAAATAGATTTGTAGAATGTATTTGACTTTCATTTGATTCAAATAGCTTTGTAGAATGTATTTGACTTTCATTTGATTTAAATAGCTTTGTAGAATGCATTTCACTTTCATTTGATTTATATAGCTTTGTTTGAATGTGTTTGATTTTAATTTAAATTAAAAAGCTTTTTTTGAATTTGTTTGACTTTCATTTGATTTAAAATGATTTGTTTAAATGTGTTTGACTTTTAATTTGATTCAATTAGCTTTGTAGAATGTATTTTACTTTAATTTGATTTAATTAGCTTTGTGTGAATGCATTTGACTCTCATTTGATTCAATTAGCTTTGTTTGAATGTGTTTGACTTTCATTTGATTCAATTAGCTTTGTAGAATGTATTTTACTTTAATTTGATTTAATTAGCTTTGTTTGAATGTATTTGACTCTCATTTGATTCAAATAGCTTTGTTTGAATGTGTTTGAGTTTCATTTGATTCAAATAGCTTTGTTTGAATGTGTTTGACTTTCATTTGATTTAAAAGGCATTGTTTTAATGTGTTTGACTTTCATTTGATTCAATTAGTTTCGTAGAATGTATTTGACTTTTATTTGATTCAATTAGTTTTTGTAGAATGTATTTGACTTTTATTTGATTCAATTAGTTTTGTAGAATGTATTTGACTTTCATTTGATGCGAAATATTTGTTTGAAGGTGTTTGACTTTCATTTGATTTAAAAGGCATTGTTTTAATGTGTTTGACTTTCATTTGATTCAATTAGCTTCGTAGAATGTATTTGACTTTCATTTGATTCAAATAGCTATGTTTGAATGTGTTTGACTTTCATTTGATTCAATTTGCTTTGTAGAATGCATTTCACTACCATTTGATTTAAATAACTTTGTTTGAATGTGTTTGACTTTCATTTGATACAATTAGCTTTGTAGAACGTATTTGACTTTTTCATTTGATTTAAATAGATTTGTAGGAATGTGATTGACTTTCATTTAATTCAATCAGCTTTGTAGAATGTATTTGACTTCCATTTGATTTAAATAGCTTTGTTTGAATGTGTTTGACTTTCATTTGAACCAATTAGCTTTGTAGAATGTATTTTACTTTCATTTGATTCAAATAGCTTTGTTTGAATGTGTTTGACTTTCATTTGATTTAATTTGCTTTGTAGAATGCTTTTTACTTTCATATGATTTATATAGCTTTGTTTGAATGTGTTTGATTTTAATTTAAATTAAAAAGCTTTTTTTGAATGTGTTTGACTTTCATTTGATTTAAAAGGCTTTGTTTAAATGTGTTTGACTTTTAATTTGATTCAATTAGCTTTGTAGAATGTATTTTACTTTTATTTGATTTAATTAGCTTTGTGTGAATGCATTTGACTCTCATTTGATTCAATTAGCTTTGTTTAAATGTGTTTGACTTTTAATTTGATTCAGTTAGCTTTGTAGAATGTATTTTACTTTAATTTGATTTAATTAGCTTTGTGTGAATGCATTTGACTCTCATTTGATTCAATTAGCTTTGTTTGAATGTGTTTGATTTTCATTTGATTCAATTAGCTTTGTAGAATGTATTTGACTTTCATTTGATTCAAATAGCTTTATTTGAATGTGTTTGACTTTCAATTGATTCAATTAGCTTTGTAGAATGTATTTGACTTTTATTTGATTTAATTTGCTTTGTTTGAATGTATTTGACTCATTTGATTCAAATAGATTTGTAGAATGTATTTGACTTTCATTTGATTCAAATAGCTTTGTAGAATGTATTTGACTTTCATTTGATTTAAATAGCTTTGTAGAATGCATTTCACTTTCATTTGATTTATATAGCTTTGTTTGAATGTGTTTGATTTTAATTTAAATTAAAAAGCTTTTTTTGAATTTGTTTGACTTTCATTTGATTTAAAATGATTTGTTTAAATGTGTTTGACTTTTAATTTGATTCAATTAGCTTTGTAGAATGTATTTTACTTTAATTTGATTTAATTAGCTTTGTGTGAATGCATTTGACTCTCATTTGATTCAATTAGCTTTGTTTGAATGTGTTTGACTTTCATTTGATTCAATTAGCTTTGTAGAATGTATTTTACTTTAATTTGATTTAATTAGCTTTGTTTGAATGTATTTGACTCTCATTTGATTCAAATAGCTTTGTTTGAATGTGTTTGAGTTTCATTTGATTCAAATAGCTTTGTTTGAATGTGTTTGACTTTCATTTGATTTAAAAGGCATTGTTTTAATGTGTTTGACTTTCATTTGATTCAATTAGTTTCGTAGAATGTATTTGACTTTTATTTGATTCAATTAGTTTTGTAGAATGTATTTGACTTTTATTTGATTCAATTAGTTTTGTAGAATGTATTTGACTTTCATTTGATGCGAAATATTTGTTTGAAGGTGTTGGACTTTCATTTGATTTAAAAGGCATTGTTTTAATGTGTTTGACTTTCATTTGATTCAATTAGCTTCGTAGAATGTATTTGACTTTCATTTGATTCAAATAGCTATGTTTGAATGTGTTTGACTTTCATTTGATTCAATTTGCTTTGTAGAATGCATTTCACTACCATTTGATTTAAATAACTTTGTTTGAATGTGTTTGACTTTCATTTGATACAATTAGCTTTGTAGAACGTATTTGACTTTTTCATTTGATTTAAATAGATTTGTAGGAATGTGATTCACTTTCATTTAATTCAATCAGCTTTGTAGAATGTATTTGACTTCCATTTGATTTAAATAGCTTTGTTTGAATGTGTTTGACTTTCATTTGATCCAATTAGCTTTGTAGAATGTATTTTACTTTCATTTGATTCAAATAGCTTTGTTTGAATGTGTTTGACTTTCATTTGATTTAATTTGCTTTGTAGAATGCATTTCACTTTCATATGATTTATATAGCTTTGTTTGAATGTGTTTGATTTTAATTTAAATTAAAAAGCTTTTTTTGAATGTGTTTGACTTTCATTTGATTTAAAAGGCTTTGTTTAAATGTGTTTGACTTTTAATTTGATTCAATAAGCTTTGTAGAATGTATTTTACTTTTATTTGATTTAATTAGCTTTGTGTGAATGCATTTGACTCTCATTTGATTCAATTAGCTTTGTTTAAATGTGTTTGACTTTTATTTGATTTAATTTGCTTTGTTTGAATGTATTTGACTCTCATTTTATTCAAATAGCTTTGTAGAATGTATTTGACTTTCATTTGATTCAAATAGCTATGTAGAATGTATTTGACTTTCATTTGATTCAAATAGCTTTGTTTGAATGTGATTGACTTTCATTTGATTCAATTAGCTTTGTAGAATATATTTGACTTTCATTTTATTCAATTAGCTTTGTTTGAAAGTGTTTGACTTTCATTTGATTCATTTAGCTTTGCTTGAATGTGTTTGACTTTCATTTAATTCAATTAGCATTGTAGAATGTATTTAACTTTCATTTGAATAAAATAACTTTGTTTGAATGTGTTTGACTTTCATTTGATTCAATTAGCTTTGTAGAATGTATTTGACTTTCATTTGATTCAAATAGCTTTGTTTGAATGTGTTTGACTTTCATTTGATTCAATTAGCTTTGTAGAATGTATTTGACTTTCATTTAAATTAAAAAAGCTTTGTTTGAATGTGTTTGACTTTCATTTGATTCAATTAGCTTTGTAGAATGTATTTTACTTTTATTTGATTAAATTTGCTTTGTTTGAATTTATTTCACTCTCATTTGATTCAAATAGCTTTGTTTCAATGTGTTTGACTTTCATTTGATTCAATTTGCTTTATAGAATGTATTTGACTTTCATTTGATTCAAATAGCTTTGTTTGAATGTGTTTGACTTTCATTTGATTCAATTAGCTTTGTAGAATATATTTGACTCTCATTTGATTCAATTAGCTTTGTTTGAATGTGTTTGACTTTCATTTGATTCAATTAGCTTTGTAGAATGTATTTGACTTTTATTTGATTTAATTAGCTTTGTTTGAATGTATTTGACTCTCATTTGATTCAAATAGTTTGTTTTGAATGTGTTTTGTTTAGGGTGAAAATACCCTAAGACACGTGGCCCAATAAAGGCTTGACACGTGTCAATCTTTCAACGGTCTGCAAAGGCCCAATCCCTTTGCGACACGTGTCCCTTATACCCTAATTGAGGTACAGTTCTCCCTTACTATTAATAGTAAGGGTAGACCTCATTTATAAAACACACATTAATTGCAACCACACAAAAAACAAACAAAGCCCAAACCTACTGAAACGCTCTCGAACCGAGAAGCTTTTATTGTTCTTATTCCACTTCGAAAAGATATTAACTTAATCTTCGGAGGCGGAACTCCCACCCCCATCCGGAGTCTCCGTTACTTGTGCAGGTACAGGCGTAAGAAGGAAGTCTGCTAGGAAATTGTAACTCTCCCGAAGGACATAAAATACCCCCAAACATCTGGCGCCGTCTGTGGGGAGAGTACTTTCTAGATGACATCTGAGCCTATACTACCTGGTAAAGGCAATCTGCCTACTGGGGAGGTTGAGGTCCATTCGGACAAAGATACAGCCGATAACTATGACTTGGAAGCCTACACTGCTGCGGATGGCTCTTTAAGGACCAAGAACACCCGTTCCAAAGATAAGAGAGAACGGGAAGGGAACCAGGCGGCTCCTAGCAAGCCAACTAGGGGGCCGCTTGGGTTAACCTCTACCGCTGGAGACTCCCCAGTCTCCAGAGATGAGCTCATGAATATGATGATGAGCTTCAAAGGAGAGATCAAAGGCCTTCTGGACTATACAGCCGGCCCCCGTAAGGGTCAGGCGGAAGAAAGGCGTCACGGTAAAAAGACAGCCAAAACAGTAAAGGGTAGAGCATCTACCCCGCATCCGAAGTCAAACATGCCGGCTAGGCTCTTTGATTTCTCAAAGATGCACACTCCTATAGATGGAGTCAGAAAGCCCGTCCGGCACATTCAGCCGGATGGAACCAAGAAAGTCTATTCTGACGCCCGGACGCTCATCCAAGATAAAAAGACTCAGCGATCCGAGTCGGCATCAACATCGACCTTTCGAGACAGCTTCAATGCCACCTCAGGAAGACACTCGAGAACAAACAATAACAGCCGGACGAGCGAGGTTTCCGCTCGATCCGGCCCCCATATGATCCAACCGGCAGTGCATGGAACACCGTATACGCCCTTTGGATCCCCCTATGCACAGGCAGGTATTTTCGGGGGGCAGCATCAGCCGCCCGTCCAGCCTATGGACTTGCAGCTCCGGCTGCTCAACCTTGGGGAACAGCCAACGGCGTTCTCCAGAGAAATCACCGAGATGACCCAGCCGTCTAAAATCAAAAACGTGTTGGTAGGCGCCTACGACGGTACCACCAACCCGGAAGATCACCTTATGGCATACACCAACCTGATGTATTTGCAGGGTTTGGATGACGCCGCATGGTGCCGGTGCTTCCCGGCTACGTTGAAAGGGATTGCTCAACGTTGGTTTGGTAACCTCCCAGCCGGATGCATCAATAATTTCAGGACCTTGGCCTACTAGTTTACGTCCAACTTTTCTATGAACATCCCTGCCAAGAAAACAAGCCTTGATCTAGGGGCAATACAACAGGGAGACAAAGAGGGGCTCCGGTCATATGTCAGGCGGTTTAACCTGATGAGGATCCAAATCCATGGATTTTCTGATGACGTTGCCTATACTGATTTCTTCAAAGGCTTAAAAGATGGATCAACTTTTAAGTTTGACTTGGTTAGGAAGAGGGTCTCCACTCTTCACGAGGCGCTCATGAAGGCGGAGGCCTACATTCAGGCAGTGGAATTGTGTGCTGTTAAACTTCCAACGGATTACAAAAGATCCGATAAAAAAGAGAGTCGGCCTACCCAGTCGGCCAAAAAGGAAGACAAGAGAAAGGGGGTATGGGCGGCAGACTCATCCGGACAACCTTTCCAGAAAAGGAAGAGGTCGGATCCGTATGTGCCAAAGTACGAGTTCAACAAGGATTGTGCCTCCATTCTCAACGAAGTAAAGGACCGGTTGAATCTTGAAAAACCGTCTCCTATGAAGAGTCCTCTAAGCGCCCGGGATAAGAGCAAATATTGTCTTTTTCACGAGGAAATTGGCCACGACACTGAGGGTTGCTTTAGCCTCAGGCGGCTCTTCGACCGGCTCGCTGATGAGGGGGCTCTCAAATCTTATCTTTCCAAGTCAAGGGGTACTCCTAAACAAGCAAGAGGACCACCCCCAAAGAAGACGGCTACTCAATCGGATACGGATGAGGAAACCATCCTGACCATAGCCGATGGATTTGCGGGAGGTGGGCCTACCATCCGGGGCACAAAAGACAACATTCGGAAACTGGTCAACTCAGTGGATGAGGGCCAGTCGTCTGAATATTCATTTCCGGAAGTTAACATCTCCGAGAGAGATAGGGGCGAGGTCAGGCGGCCTCATGATGACCCCATAGTCATCGAGTGCAAAATCGCCAATCAAAGAGTTGGCCGGATCTTGATTGATACCGGGAGCTCATCCGACCTCATCAGCTACCGGTGCTTGGAGAAACTCAAGTATAAAGCCCAGTAGCATGCTTCCGGCCTCATACCTCTTGTAGGTTTTGGGGGAGGAGTAGTACATCCGGTGGGCATGATTGATCTACCCATCCGGTTCGGAGAGAAGGGTAAGGGCCGGCATATGGTTGTCAAGTTTCTTGTTGTAGAAGAGCTGACTGCCTACAATCTGATTATTGGCCGTCCAACCCTTAACCTCTCAAAGGCAGTCATCATCCCATCTCTAATGTTGATAAAGTTTGAAAGGGATGATGGCACAGTCGGTTCCTTGAGTGGGGACCAAAAGATGGCGAGAGAGTGTTACCTCTCGAACATCAAACCAACGCTTGACACAGGCGGTCAAGAGAAAGAAATTGTTGAACTTTGACGACTGTGATCAAAGCTTACCGGCTACAAAGCCAGCCGGTAAAAAGAGGAAGGCGGACCAACTGGCGCCTGTGAAGGAGAAACAATAGCAATCACTGTCCGGGGAGAGGACAAACGTCCTTCGCCCTCAGCCGGCTGGAGAAATAATTGATGTTGTCCTTGAAGACAGCCGGCCAGACAGAACCGTCAAGGTTGGAACGGCTGCGTTTGAAAGTTTGGGATCAGATTTGCTCCTTTTGCTGAAGGAGTTCAAAGATGTGTTTGCCTTTGAAGTAGAAAGAGATGCCGGGTGTAAGTTCAGATCTTGCTGTACATAGACTCGCTGTGGATCCTAAGAAGAAGCCGGTCAGGCAAAAGAAAACGGAAACCATGGCGAGGAAAGGTCCCAGGCGGCAGCAACCGAGGTCAAGAAACTCTGGGATGCTGGATTCATCCGGCAATGTTACTACCCGGATTGGGTAGCCAATGTCGTCCTTGTGAAAAAGCCGAATGGAACCTGGCGGATGTGTGTAGATTACACGGACCTCAACAGGGCTTGTCCAAAAGATAGCTACCGCTTCCAAAGATTAGATCATTTGGTAGACTCTACAGCCGGCCATGCGCCTGATGAGTTTCATGGACGCCTATTCCGGGCTTCCATCAGATACCCTTGTGGAAGAAAGAGAACAAGAGAAGACGGCTTTCGTCACAGATCAAGGGCTATATTGCTACACGGTGATGCCGTTTGGGTTGAAGAATGCGCCTGCTACATTCCAGCGAATGATGAACTCGGTCTTTTATGATCAGATTGGAAGGAACGTGGAGGCGTACATTGATGATATGATTGGTCAAATCAAAGCTGCAGGCGAATCATCTAGCCGACCTCCGAGAAACTCTCACCACCCTCAGACCGGCATAAAAATCATGTTAAATCCAAAAAAATGCGTCTTTGGAGTTGAGTTCGGGAAGTTTCTTGGATTTTTGATTGATCAGAGGGGCATAGAGGCCAATCCGGACAAAAGTACAGGCGGTGATTGACATGCAGTCGCCACGTAACCGTCAGGGAGGCTCAAAAGCTTACCGGTTGCCTGGCGGGCATTTGGGGAGATTCCTCAGTCCGGTCAAGTGACAAGTGCCTGTATTTTCTTTCAAGCAAATAAAAAAGAGGTCAAGGTTTTGAATGGGGTGAAGAGGTTGAGGCGGCATTTCAACGGCTGAAGCAACACCTGCATTCTTTGCCAAGATTGGTGAGTCCCCACCCTAGGAGGCTCTCTACATGTACTTGGCCGTCTCGGATCACTCCTTGAGCGCCGTACCTCCTTGCTGAGAGAGACGGTAATCAGCTCCCGGTATACTTTATTAAGCCATGTACTCCGGAATGCTGAACTTCGTTATCCCATGATCGAAAAATTCGGTCTGGCTTTGTTCAAAGCAGTTTAAGCGGCTGAAACCGTATTTTTTTAGCACATCCGGTGACCGTTTACACTGATCAGCCGCTCAAAAGGCCTATGACCACTTTTAGAGTCATCCGGAAGAATGATTAAATGGGCTGTGGAAATCCAAAGCTTAGAAATCACTTTCGAACCCAGGCGAGCAGTGAAGGGTCAGGCGTTTGCCGACTTCATCGTTGAAAATGACAAGGCCAATACAAGCCGGATAAAAACTGATCAGAGTTTGGAGGGTTTATGTAGGACGGGAGCTCTACGCTGAATGGTTGCGGAGCGGTGGATGTAATTATTCACTCTCCGGAGGGGGACAAATACGAGTATGCTCTACGATTCAAGTTTCAAGCTTCGAATAATGAAGCTGAATACGAAGCCCTGCTAGCCGGTATACGCATGTGTAAGGCAGTCGGGGCAAGGAAAGTTGATGCCTGCTCAGATTCCCAACTCATCGTTAGCCAGTACAACGGTGACTACGAGGCCACCCATCCGGTGATGATTATGTATCTACAGGCGGTCAAAGAGGAGGCTGGGGCATTTGATGAATTCAACCTAAGTCAAGTACCCAGATCCGAGAATAATCAGGCGGATGCACTATCCAAACTTGCATCCTCCGCCACATGTGATACGCCTAGATCAGTCTTCTGGGAAGTCATGGAAAAGAAAAGCATTGAACATGACCCCATTGGAGTTCTAGATCGAAGCTCCACTTGGATGGACCCCATCCGGAATTACTTGGTAGACGGCACTCTACCGGAAACCTCATCTGAAGCAGCTGCTCTTAAAAGACGAGCATTAAGCTTCGCAATGCACAACGGTGAACTGTTCCGGAAGGGTTACTTGCAGCCGCTATTCAAGTGTGTTACCCCAGAACGGGGCAAGGAAATACTGGAAGATCTCCACGCCGGCTTCTGTGGATCTCACATTGGCGGGAGGACCCTCGCCAAAAGAACCCGGCGGCAAGGATACTTTTGGCCTACACTAGAGGCGGATGCATTAGATCTGGTGAAAAGATGCGACAAGTGCCAGAGGTTCGGCCGGCTGATAAGGCAGCCGGCAACTGATTTGACAGCTATTCACAGCCCAATTCCCTTTGCAAAATGGGGCATGGATATTTTGGGGCCATACACTCCTGCCCCAGGCGGCAGAAGATACATTTTAGTGGCTGTTGATTACTTCACCAAGTGGGTTGAGGCCGAGGCGGTAAAGGGCATCAAAACTAAGGATGTCATCTCCTTCATTTGGAGAAATGTCATCACCCGGTTCGGTGTACCAATGTCAATGGTCTTTGACAATGGCCCCCAGTTGGAAACGCCTGTCCTAAAGACTTGGTTGCAAGATCAAGGGATTTCCCACTACTTTGCATCCGTTGGCCGTCCGCAAGCAAACGGTCAAGTTGAAGCTTTCAACAAGCTCATCTCAGGCGGCATAAAGAAAAAGATCGAGAAGGCAGGCGGGCTTTGGGCAGAAGAGTTAACTCACGTTCTTTGGTCCATCAGAACTACTGAGAAGGGGTCAACCGGTGAAACTCCATTCCTTATGGCATATGGCACAGAGGCGGTGCTTCCCATTGAATTATATGAGCCAACACTTCGAATCATGTTGTATGATGAAGAGGCAAATTGGGAAGCCATGCGCCTGTCTCTGGATACTCTTCCAGAAAGAAGGGGCAACGCCGCCTTGCGTCATGAAATCTACCGCCTTCGAATGACGAGGGCCTACAAAAAAAGGGTGCTTAAACGCCCCCTCAAAGTTGGAGATTTTGTATTACGGAAGCTTGAAGCAACCGGTAGGGCATACGAACAAGGGAAACTAACCCCAAACTGGGAGGGACCCTACCGGATTTTTTGAAGAAGTTAGAAACGGCACATACCGCCTGGAAACCCCAGACGGAATGCGGCTGCCTCGTACCTGGAATGTAGATAACTTGAAAAAGTACTACTTCTAAGGATTGAAATGTGAAAGCATATAATTTCCATTCATACAATTGTATTTGCACCTGTCTAGTGCAAGAACACAGACGGAAGAACACTTGTTAAAACCACTGCTCCAAAAAGAGCAGTCATCCGGTGACACCCATCCGGGTGAATCACTGAAGAGAACAGCTCCCTTCTGGGTGGAACATTGTTCTAGCGATCCAATAACTCAAACGGCGTTTTCTAAAACGATTTTGCAGCCGTTAGAAATGATCCTTTGCATCTAGGATTCATCCGGCAAGGACCCAAAAGAGGTCCATCCGGGTGAATCACTGGAGAGAACAGCTCCCTTCTGGGTGGAACATTGTTCTAGCAATCCAATAACTCAACGGCATTTGTCTAAAACAATTTTGCAGCCGTTAGAAATGATCCTTTGCATCTAGCATTCATCCGGCAAGGACCCAAAAGAGGTCCATCCGGAAAAATGAAATTCCTAATGGGCCACCGTAACCACCTAAACGGTTTTACATCCCATCCTATATATAATTGTACCAGACGGGGCAAGGTTAGGTCAGTCACTGACCCCCATCCGGCTTCCATGAAACGACTGCCAGTCTACTGTTGGGGTAAACAGGTAGCCATTTCAGGGGCATATTGTGGTTCTCTTCTTCATCCGGCATATATAGAACGGCTGAAATACTTGTAAAATGCATAAATAAAAAAAATGCTAATAATAGAGATAGCAAAACCGACTGTCGGTTAATAGATTAATATTAATCTAATTGAAATGTTAGCCGGACCCCTGTCCGGGAAAGATACATCGAAAATACACGGCACGCAGGCCGAAAAAAAAAAAGAAAATATCAATCTGCTGTTGCTCTTGTTGCTGAGGCTGCTCCAACCCTTGAGCTTGCCCAACCTGAGTCTCAGCCGTCTGCTCTTGCAGCTGCTTCGGCTGGTTTCCATTGGCACCCCATCCGGCTCTGACCCTAACCCCTTCTCAGCCCACTCGTCGAAAGGAGGAGGGGCAGGAGTGCCGAGTACTCGAGCTTCATAAACTTCAGAAGCATACAAGTAACGGAGGTTGAAATAGTCAAAGTCAGAGTCCGGATGGATGAGGCCCCAAGCCAGCTTCATGCGCTCCTCGCAGTCGGCTTCATTCTCTGTAATCAGGCGGCTGAGTTCCTCGTTCAGCTCCTTTTTGTGGGCCGCCTGAATATTAGTGAGTTGGACAGTCAGCTCGCTGTTCTTCTGGCGGAGGTTGGCATTTTCCTT
>NW_018745610.1:0-76492 GCF_001683475.1 Chenopodium quinoa
ATTTGATTCAATTAGCTTTGTAGAATGTATTTGACTATCATTTGATTCAAATAGCTTTTGTTTGAATGCGTTTAACTTTCATTTGATTTAATTAGCCTTGTAGAATACATTTCACTTTAATTTAATTTAAAAACTTTGTTTGAATGTGTTTGACTTTCATTTGACTCAAATAGCTTTATTTGATTGCGTTTGACTTTCATTTGATACAATTAGCTTTGTAGAACGTATTTAACTTTCATTTGATTCAAATAGTTTTGTTTGAATGTGTTTGACTTTCATTTGATTCTATCAGCTTTGTAGACGTATTTGACTTTCAATTGATTCAATTAGCTTTGTAGAATGTATTTGACTTTCATTTGATTCAATTAGCTTTGTAAAATGTATTTGACTTTCATTTGATTCAATTAGCTTTGTTTGAATGTGATTGGCTTTTATTTGATTCAATTAGCTTTGTAGAATGTATTTGACTTTCATTTGAGTCAAATACCTTTGTTTGACTGTGTTTGACTTGATTTTTTTTCAATTTGCTTTGTAGAATGTATTTGACTTTCATTTTTTTTAAATAGCTTTGTTTGAATGTGTTTGACTTTAATTTTATTCAATTAGCTTTGTAGAATGTATTATACTTTTATTTAATTTAATTAGCTTTGTTTGAATGTATTTGACTCTCATTTGATTCAAATAGCTTTGTTTGAATGTGTTTGACTTTCATTTGATTCAAATAGCTTTGTTAGAATGTGTTTTGACTTTCATTTGATTCAATTAGCTTTGTAGAATGTATTTGACTCTCATTTGATTCAAATAGCTTTGTTTGAATGCGTTTAACTTTCATTTGATTTAATTAGCTTAATAGAATACATTTCACTTTCATTCAATTTAAACAACTTTGTTTGAATTGTGTTTGACTTTCATTTGACTCAAATAGCTTTATTTGATTGCGTTTGACTTTTATTTGATACAATTAGCTTTGTAAAACGTATTTAACTTTCATTTGATTCAAATAACTTTGTTTGAATGTGTTTGACTTTCATTTGATTCCATCAGCTTTGTAGAATGTATTTGACTTTCAATTGATTCAATTAGCTTTGTAGAATTTATTTGACTTTCATTTTATTCAAATAGCTTTGTTTGAATGTGGTTGACTTTATTTGATTAAATTAGCTTTGTAGAATGTATTTGACTTTCATTTGAGTCAAATACCTTTGTTTAAATGTGTTTGACTTTCATTTGATTCAATTGGCTTTTGTTTGAATGTGTTTGACTTTAATTTTATTCAATTAGCTTTGTAGAATGTATTAGACTTTTATTTAATTTAATTAGCTTTGTTTGAATGTATTTGAATCTCATTTGATTCAAATAGCTTTGTTTGAATGTGTTTGACTTTCATTTGATTCAATTAGCTTTGTTTGAATGTGTTTGACTTTCATTTGATTCAATTAGCTTTGTAGAATGTATTTGACTCTCATTTGATTCAAATAGCTTTGTTTGAATGCGTTAACTTTCATTTGATTCAATTAGCTTTGTAGAATACATTTCACTTTCATTTAATTTAAACAACTTTGTTTGAATGTGTTTGACTTTCATTTGACTCAAATAGCTTTATTTGATTGCGTTTGACTTTCATTTGATACAATTAGCTTTGTAGAACGTATTTAACTTTCATTTGATTCAAATAGTTTTGTTTGAATGTGTTTGACTTTCATTTGATTCTATCAGCTTTGTAGAACGTATTTGACTTTCAATTGATTCAATTAGCTTTGTAGAATGTATTTGACTTTCATTTGATTCAATTAGCTTTGTAAAATGTATTTGACTTTCATTCGATTCAATTAGCTTTGTTTGAATGTGGTTAACTTTTATTTGATTCAATTAGCTTTGTAGAATGTATTTGACTTTCATTTGAGTCAAATACCTTTGTTTGACTGTGTTTGACTTTGATTTTTTTCAATTTGCTTTGTAGAATGTATTTGACTTTCATTTTCTTTAAATAGCTTTGTTTGAATGTGTTTGACTTTAATTTTATTCAATTAGCTTTGTAGAATGTATTATACTTTTATTTAATTTAATTAGCTTTGTTTGAATGTATTTGACTCTCATTTGATTCAAATAGCTTTGTTTGAATGTGTTTGACTTTCATTTGATTCAAATAGCTTTGTTAGAATGTGTTTGACTTTCATTTGATTCAATTAGCTTTGTAGAATGTATTTGACTCTCATTTGATTCAAATAGCTTTGTTTGAATGCGTTTTAACTTTCATTTGATTCAATTAGCTTTGTAGAATACATTTCACTTTCATTTAATTTAATGAACTTTGTTTGAATGTGTTTGACTTTCATTTGACTCAAATAGCTTTATTTGATTGCGTTTGACTTTTATTTGATACAATTAGCTTTGTAAAACGTATTTAACTTTCATTTGATTCAAATAGCTTTGTTTGAATGTGTTTGACTTTCATTTGATTCCATCAGCTTTGTAGAATGTATTTGACTTTCAATTGATTCAATTAGCTTTGTAGAATTTATTTGACTTTCATTTGATTCAAATAGCTTTGTTTGAATGTGGTTGACTTTTATTTGATTAAATTAGCTTTGTAGAAAGTATTTAACTTTCATTTGAGTCAAATACCTTTGTTTAAATGTGTTTGACTTTCATTTGATTCAATTGGCTTTGTTTGAATGTGTTTGACTTTAATTTTATTCAATTAGCTTTGTAGAATGTATTAGACTTTTATTTAATTTAAATAGCTTTGTTTGAATGTATTTGAATCTCATTTGATTCAAATAGCTTTGTTTGAATGTGTTTGACTTTCATTTGATTCAATTAGCTTTGTTTGAATATGTTTGACTTTCATTTGATTCAATTAGCTTTGTAGAATGTATTTGACTCTCATTTGATTCAAATAGCTTTGTTTGAATGCGTTTAACTTTCATTTGATTCAATTAGCTTTGTAGAATACATTTCACTTTCATTTAATTTAAACAACTTTGTTTGAATGTGTTTGACTTTCATTTGACTCAAATAGCTTTATTTGATTGCGTTTGACTTTCATTTGATACAATTAGCTTTGTAGAACGTATTTAACTTTCATTTGATTCAAATAGTTTTGTTTGAATGTGTTTGACTTTCATTTGATTCTATCAGCTTTGTAGAACGTATTTGACTTTCAATTGATTCAATTAGCTTTGTAGAATGTATTTGACTTTCATTTGATTCAATTAGCTTTGTAAAATGTATTTGACTTTCATTTGATTCAATTAGCTTTGTTTGAATGTGGTTAACTTTTATTTGATTCAATTAGCTTTGTAGAATGTATTTGACTTTCATTTGAGTCAAATACCTTTGTTTGACTGTGTTTGACTTTGATTTTTTTCAATTTGCTTTGTAGAATGTATTTGACTTTCATTTTCTTTAAATAGCTTTGTTTGAATGTGTTTGACTTTAATTTTATTCAATTAGCTTTGTAGAATGTATTATACTTTTATTTAATTTAATTAGCTTTGTTTGAATGTATTTGACTCTCATTTGATTCAAATAGCTTTGTTTGAATGTGTTTGACTTTCATTTGATTCAAATAGCTTTGTTAGAATGTGTTTGACTTTCATTTGATTCAATTAGCTTTGTAGAATGTATTTGACTCTCATTTGATTCAAATAGCTTTGTTTGAATGCGTTTAACTTTCATTTGATTCAATTAGCTTTGTAGAATACATTTCACTTTCATTTAATTTAATGAACTTTGTTTGAATGTGTTTGACTTTCATTTGACTCTAATAGCTTTATTTGATTGCGTTTGACTTTTATTTGATACAATTAGCTTTGTAAAACGTATTTAACTTTCATTTGATTCAAATAGCTTTGTTTGAATGTGTTTGACTTTCATTTGATTCCATCAGCTTTGTAGAATGTATTTGACTTTCAATTGATTCAATTAGCTTTGTAGAATTTATTTGACTTTCATTTGATTCAAATAGCTTTGTTTGAATGTGGTTGACTTTTATTTGATTAAATTAGCTTTGTAGAATGTATTTAACTTTCATTTGAGTCAAATACCTTTGTTTAAATGTGTTTGACTTTCATTTGATTCAATTGGCTTTGTTTGAATGTGTTTGACTTTAATTTTATTCAATTAGCTTTGTAGAATGTATTAGACTTTTATTTAATTTAATTAGCTTTGTTTGAATGTATTTGAATCTCATTTGATTCAAATAGCTTTGTTTGAATGTGTTTGACTTTCATTTGATTCAATTAGCTTTGTTTGAATGTGTTTGATTTTCATTTGATTCAATTAGCTTTGTAGAATGTATTTGACTCTCATTTGATTCAAATAGCTTTGTTTGAATGCGTTTAACTTTCATTTGATTCAATTAGCTTTGTAGAATACATTTCACTTTCATTTAATTTAAACAACTTTGTTTGAATGTGTTTGACTTTCATTTGACTCAAATAGCTTTATTTGATTGCGTTTGACTTTCATTTTATACAATTAGCTTTGTAGAACGTATTTAACATTCATCTGATTCAAATAGCTTTGTTTGAATGTGTTTGACTTTCATTTGATTCCATCAGCTTTGTAGAATGTATTTGACTTTCAATTGATTCAATTAGCTTTGTAGAATGTATTTGACTTTCATTTGATTCAAATAGCTTTGTTTGAATGTGGTTGACTTTTATTTGATTCAATTAGCTTTGTAGAATGTATTTGACTTTCATTTGAGTCAAATACCTTTGTTTGACTGTGTTTGACTTTCATTTTTTTCAATTTGCTTTGTAGGATGTATTTGACTTTCATTTCTTCAAATAGCTTTGTTTGAATGTGTTTGACTTTCATTTGATTCAATTAGCTTTGTAGAATGTATTTGACATTCATTTAATTAAAATAGCTTTGATTGAATGTGTTTGACTTTCATTTGATTCAATTAACTTTGTAGAATGTATTTGAATTTCATTTGATTGAAATAGCTTTATTTAAATTTATTTGACTCTCATTTGATTCAAATAGCTTTGTTTGAATGTGTTTGACTTTCATTTGATTCAATTAGCTTTGTAGAATGTATTTGACTTTCATTTGATTCAAATAGCTTTATTTGAATGTGTTTGACTTTCATTTGATTCAATTAGCTTTGTAGAATGTATTTGACTTTCATTTGATTCGAAATCTTTGTTTGAATGTGTTTGACTTTCATTTGATTCAATTAGCTTTGTTTGAATGTGTTTGACTTTCATTTGATTCAATTAGCTTTGTAGAATGTATTTGACTATCATTTGATTCAAATAGCTTTGTTTGAATGCGTTTAACTTTCATTTGATTTAATTAGCCTTGTAGAATACATTTCACTTTAATTTAATTTAAACAACTTTGTTTGAATGTGTTTGACTTTCATTTGACTCAAATAGCTTTATTTGATTGCGTTTGACTTTCATTTGATACAATTAGCTTTGTAGAACGTATTTAACTTTCATTTGATTCAAATAGTTTTGTTTGAATGTGTTTGACTTTCATTTGATTCTATCAGCTTTGTAGAACGTATTTGACTTTCAATTGATTCAATTAGCTTTGTAGAATGTATTTGACTTTCATTTGATTCAATTAGCTTTGTAAAATGTATTTGACTTTCATTTGATTCAATTAGCTTTGTTTGAATGTGATTGGCTTTTATTTGATTCAATTAGCTTTGTAGAATGTATTTGACTTTCATTTGAGTCAAATACCTTTGTTTGACTGTGTTTGACTTTGATTTTTTTCAATTTGCTTTGTAGAATGTATTTGACTTTCATTTTCTTGAAATAGCTTTGTTTGAATGTGTTTGACTTTAATTTTATTCAATTAGCTTTGTAGAATGTATTATACTTTTATTTAATTTAATTAGCTTTGTTTGAATGTATTTGACTCTCATTTGATTCAAATAGCTTTGTTTGAATGTGTTTGACTTTCATTTGATTCAAATAGCTTTGTTAGAATGTGTTTGACTTTCATTTGATTCAATTAGCTTTGTAGAATGTATTTGACTCTCATTTGATTCAAATAGCTTTGTTTGAATGCGTTTAACTTTCATTTGATTCAATTAGCTTTGTAGAATACATTTCACTTTCATTTAATTTAATGAACTTTGTTTGAATGTGTTTGACTTTCATTTGACTCAAATAGCTTTATTTGATTGCGTTTGACTTTTATTTGATACAATTAGCTTTGTAAAACGTATTTAACTTTCATTTGATTCAAATAGCTTTGTTTGAATGTGTTTGACTTTCATTTGATTCCATCAGCTTTGTAGAATGTATTTGACTTTCAATTGATTCAATTAGCTTTGTAGAATTTATTTGACTTTCATTTTATTCAAATAGCTTTGTTTGAATGTGGTTGACTTTTATTTGATTAAATTAGCTTTGTAGAATGTATTTAACTTTCATTTGAGTCAAATACCTTTGTTTAAATGTGTTTGACTTTCATTTGATTCAATTGGCTTTGTTTGAATGTGTTTGACTTTAATTTTATTCAATTAGCTTTGTAGAATGTATTAGACTTTTATTTAATTTAATTAGCTTTGTTTGAATGTATTTGAATCTCATTTGATTCAAATAGCTTTGTTTGAATGTGTTTGACTTTCATTTGATTCAATTAGCTTTGTTTGAATGTGTTTGATTTTCATTTGATTAAATTAGCTTTGTAGAATGTATTTGACTCTCATTTGATTCAAATAGCTTTGTTTGAATGCGTTTAACTTTCATTTGATTCAATTAGCTTTGTAGAATACATTTCACTTTCATTTAATTTAAACAACTTTGTTTGAATGTGTTTGACTTTCATTTGACTCAAATAGCTTTATTTGATTGCGTTTGACTTTCATTTTATACAATTAGCTTTGTAGAACGTATTTAACATTCATCTGATTCAAATAGCTTTGTTTGAATGTGTTTGACTTTCATTTGATTCCATCAGCTTTGTAGAATGTATTTGACTTTCAATTGATTCAATTAGCTTTGTAGAATGTATTTGACTTTCATTTGATTCAAATAGCTTTGTTTGAATGTGGTTGACTTTTATTTGATTCAATTAGCTTTGTAGAATGTATTTGACTTTCATTTGAGTCAAATACCTTTGTTTGACTGTGTTTGACTTTCATTTTTTTCAATTTGCTTTGTAGAATGTATTTGACTTTCATTTCTTCAAATAGCTTTGTTTGAATGTGTTTGACTTTCATTTGATTCAATTAGCTTTGTAGAATGTATTTGACATTCATTTAATTAAAATAGCTTTGATTGAATGTGTTTGACTTTCATTTGATTCAATTAGCTTTGTAGAATGTATTTGAATTTCATTTGATTGAAATAGCTTTATTTGAATTTATTTGACTTTCATTTGATTCAAATAGCTTTATTTGAATGTGTTTGACTTTCATTTGATTCAATTAGCTTTGTAGAATGTATTTGACTTTCATTTGATTCGAAATCTTTGTTTGAATGTGTTTGACTTTCATTTGATTCAATTAGCTTTGTTTGAATGTGTTTGACTTTCATTTGATTCAATTAGCTTTGTAGAATGTATTTGACTATCATTTGATTCAAATAGCTTTGTTTGAATGCGTTTAACTTTCATTTGATTTAATTAGCCTTGTAGAATACATTTCACTTTCATTTAATTTAAACAACTTTGTTTGAATGTGTTTGACTTTCATTTGACTCAAATAGCTTTATTTGATTGCGTTTGACTTTCATTTGATACAATTAGCTTTGTAAAACGTATTTAACTTTCATTTGATTCAAATAGTTTTGTTTGAATGTGTTTGACTTTCATTTGATTCTATCAGCTTTGTAGAACGTATTTGACTTTCAATTGATTTAATTAGCTTTGTAGAATGTATTTGACTTTCATTTGATTTAATTAGCTTTGTAAAATGTATTTGACTTTCATTTGATTCAATTAGCAATGTTTGAATGTGGTTGACTTTTATTTGATTCAATTAGCTTTGTAGAATGTATTTGACTTTCATTTGAGTCAAATACCTTTGTTTGACTGTGTTTGACTTTCATTTTTTTCAATTTTCTTTGTAGAATGTATTTGACTTTCATTTTCTTTAAATAGCTTTGTTTGAATGTGTTTGACTTTCATTTGATTCAATTAGGTTTGTAGAATGTATTTGACATTCATTTAATTAAAATAGCTTTGTTTGAATGTGTTTGACTTTCATTTGGTTCAATTAGCTTTGTTTGAATGTGTTTGACTTTCATTTGATTTAATTAGCTTTGTAGAATGTATTTGACTTTCATTGGATTCAAATAGCTTTGTTTGAATTTATTTGACTCTCATTTGATTCAAATAGCTTTGTTTGAATGTGTTTGACTTTCATTTGATTAAATTAGCTTTGTAGAATGTATTTGACTTTCATTTGATTTAAATAGCTTTATTTGAATGTGTTTGACTTTCATTTGATTCAATTAGCTTTGTAGAATGTATTTGACTTTCATTTGATTCGAAATCTTTGTTTGAATGTGTTTGACTTTCATTTGATTCAATTGGCTTTGTTTGAATGTGTTTGACTTTAATTTTATTCAATTAGCTTTGTAGAATGTATTAGACTTTTATTTAATTTAATTAGCTTTGTTTGAATGTATTTGACTTTCAATTGATTCAAATAGCTTTGTTTGAATGTGTTTGACTTTGATTTGATTCAATTAGCTTTGTAGAATGTATTTGACATTCATTTAATTTAAATAGCTTTGTTTGAATGTGTTTCACTTTCATTTGATTCAACTAGCTTTATTTGAATGTGTTTGACTTTCATTTGATTCAATTAGCTTTATAGAATGTATTTGACTCTCATTTGATTCAATTAGCTTTGTAGAATACATTTCACTTTCATTTAATTTAAACAACTTTGTTTTAATGTGTTTGACTTTCATTAGACTCAAATAGCTTTATTTGATTGCGTTTGACTTTCATTTGATACAATTAGCTTTGTAGAACGTATTTAACTTTCATTTGATTCAAACAGCTTTGTTTGAATGTGTTTGACTTTCATTTGATTCCATCAGCTTTGTAGAATGTATTTGACTTTCAATTGATTCAATTAGCTTTGTAGAATTTATTTGACTTTCATTTGATTCAAATAGCTTTGTTTGAATGTGTTTGACTTTCATTTGATTCCATCAGCTTTGTAGAATGTATTTGACTTTCATTTGAGTCAAATAGCTTTGTTTGAATGTGTTTGACTTTCATTTGATTCGATTGGCTTTGTTTGAATGTGTTTGACTTTCATTTGATTTAATTAGCTTTGTAGAATGTATTTGACTTTCATTTGATTCAAATAGCTTTGTTTGAGTTTATTTGACTCTCATTTGATTCAAATAGCTTTGTTTGAATGTGTTTGACTTTCATTTGATTAAATTAGCTTTGTAGAATGTATTTCACTTTCATTTGATTTAAATAGCTTTATTTGAATGTGTTTGACTTTCATTTGATTCAATTAGGTTTGTAGAATGTATTTGACTTTCATTTGATTCGAAATCTTTGTTTGAATGTGTTTGACTTTCATTTGATTCAATTGGCTTTGTTTGAATGTGTTTGACTTTAATTTTATTCAATTAGCTTTGTAGAATGTATTAGACTTTTATTTAATTTAATTAGCTTTGTTTGAATGTATTTGACTTTCAATTGATTCAAATAGCTTTGTTTGAATGTGTTTGACTTTCATTTGATTCAATTAGCTTTGTAGAATGTATTTGACATTCATTTAATTTAAATAGCTTTGTTTGAATGTGTTTCACTTTCATTTGATTCAATTAGCTTTGTTTGAATGTGTTTGACTTTCATTTGATACAATTAGCTTTGTAGAACGTATTTAACTTTCATTTGATTCAAATAGTTTTGTTTGAATGTGTTTGACTTTCATTTGATTCTATCAGCTTTGTAGAACGTATTTGACTTTCAATTAATTCAATTAGCTTTGTAGAATGTATTTGACTATCATTTTATTCAATTAGCTTTGTAGAATGTATTTGACTTTCATTTGATTCAATTAGCTTTGTTTGAATGTGGTTGACTTTTATTTGATTCAATTAGCTTTGTAGAATGTATTTGACTTTCATTTGAGTCAAATACCTTTGTTTGACTGTGTTTGACTTTCATTTTTTTCAATTTGCTTTGTAGAATGTATTTCACTTTCATTTTCTTTAAATAGCTTTGTTTGAATGTGTTTGACTTTCATTTGATTCAATTAGGTTTGTAGAATGTATTTGACATTCATTTAATTAAAATAGCTTTGTTTGAATGTGGTTGACTTTCATTTGGTTCAATTAGCTTTGTTTGAATGTGTTTGACTTTCATTTGATTTAATTAGCTTTGTAGAATGTATTTGACTTTCATTTGATTCAAATAGCTTTGTTTGAATTTATTTGACTCTCATTTGATTCAAATAGCTTTGTTTGAATGTGTTTGACTTTCATTTAATTAAATTAGCTTTGTAGAATGTATTTGACTTTCATTTGATTTAAATAGCTTTATTTGAATGTGTTTGACTTTCATTTGATTCAATTAGCTTTGTAGAATGTATTTGACTTTCATTTGATTCGAAATCTTTGTTTGAATGTGTTTGACTTTCATTTAATTCAATTGGCTTTGTTTGAATGTGTTTGACTTTAATTTTATTCAATTAGCTTTGTAGAATGTATTACACTTTTATTTAATTTAATTAGCTTTGTTTGAATGTATTTGACTTTCAATTGATTCAAATAGCTTTGTTTGAATGTGTTTGACTTTCATTTGATTCAATTAGCTTTGTAGAATGTATTTGACATTCATTTAATTTAAATAGCTTTGTTTGAATGTGTTTCACTTTCATTTGATTCAACTAGCTTTGTTTGAATGTGTTTGACTTTCATTTGATTCAATTAGCTTTATAGAATGTATTTGACTCTCATTTGATTCGATTAGCTTTGTAGAATACATTTCACTTTCATTTAATTTAAACAACTTTGTTTTAATGTGTTTGACTTTCATTAGACTCAAATAGCTTTATTTGATTGCGTTTGACTTTAATTTGATACAATTAGCTTTGTAGAACGTATTTAACTTTCATTTGATTCAAATAGCTTTGTTTAAATGTGTTTGACTTTCATTTGATTCCATCAGCTTTGTAGAATGTATTTGACTTTCAATTGATTCAATTAGCTTTGTAGAATTAATTTGACTTTCATTTGATTCAAATAGCTTTGTTTGAATGTGGTTGACTTTTATTTGATTCAATTAGCTTTGTAGAATGTATTTGACTTTCATTTGAGTCAAATACCTTTGTTTGAATGTGTTTGACTTTCATTTGATTCGATTGCCTTTGTTTGAATGTATTTGACTTTCAATTGATTCAATTAGCTTTGTAGAATGTATTTGACTTTCATTTGATTCAAATAGCTTTGTTTGAATGTGGTTGACTTTCATTTGATTCAATTAGCTTTGTAGAATGTATTTGACTTTCATTTGAGTCAAATACCTTTGTTTGACTGTGTTTGACTTTTATTTTTTTCAATTTGCTTTGTAGAATGTATTTGACTTTCCTTTTCTTCAAATAGCTTTGTTTGAATGTGTTTGACTTTCATTTGATTCAATTAGCTTTGTAGAATGTATTTGACATTAATTTAATTAAAATAGCTTTGATTGAATGTGTTTGACTTTCATTTGATTCAATTAGCTTTGTAGAATGTATTTGACTTTCATTTGATTCAAATAGCTTTATTTTAATGTGTTTGACTTTCATTTGATTCAATTAGCTTTGTAGAATGTATTTGACTTTCATTTGATTCGAAATCTTTGTTTGAATGTGTTTGACTTTCATTTGATTCAATTAGCTTTGTTTGAATGTGTTTGACTTTAATTTTATTCAATTAGCTTTGTAGAATGTATTAGACTTTTATTTAATTTAATTAGCTTTGTTTGAATGTATTTGACTTTCAATTGATTCAAATAGCTTTGTTTGAATGTGTTTGACTTTCATTTGATTAAATTAGCTTTGTAGAATGTATTTGACATTCATTTAATTTAAATAGCTTTGTTTGAATGTGTTTGACTTTCATTTGATTCAATTAGCTTTGTTTGAATGTGTTTGACATTCATTTGATTCAATTAGCTTTGTAGAATGTATTTGACTTTCATTTGATTCAAATAGCTTTATTTTAATGTGTTTGACTTTCATTTGATTCAATTAGCTTTGTAGAATGTATTTGACTTTCATTTGATTCGAAATTTTTGTTTGAATGTGTTTGACTTTCATTTGATTCAATTAGCTTTGTTTGAATGTGTTTGACTTTAATTTTATTCAATTAGCTTTGTATAATGTATTAGACTTTTATTAAATTTAATTAGCTTTGTTTGAATGTATTTGACTTTCAATTGATTCAAATAGCTTTGTTTGAATGTGTTTGACTTTCATTTGATTCAATTAGCTTTGTAGAATGTATTTGACATTCATTTAATTTAAATAGCTTTGTTTGAATGTGTTTGACTTTCATTTGATTCAATTAGCTTTGTTTGAATGTGTTTGACATTCATTTGATTCAATTAGCTTTGTAGAATGTATTTGACTCTCATTTGATTCAAATAGCTTTGTTTGAATGCGTTTAACTTTCATTTGATTCATTTAGCTTTGTAGAATACATTTCACTTTCATTTAATTTAAACAACTTTGTTTGAATGTGTTTGACTTTCATTTGACTCAAATAGCTTTATTTGATTGCGTTTGACTTTCATTTGATACAATTAGCTTTGTAGAACGTATTTAACTTTCATTTGATTCAAATAGCGTTGTTTGAATGTGATTTACTTTCATTTGATTCCATCAGCTTTGTAGAATGTATTTAACTTTCAATTAATTCAATTAGCTTTGTAGAATGTATTTGACTATCATTTGATTCAAATAGCTTTGTTTGAATGTGGTTGATTTCATTTGATTCAATTAGCTTTGTAGAATGTATTTGACTTTCATTTGAGTTAAATACCTTTGTTTGACTGTGTTTGACTTTAATTTTTTTCAATTTGCTTTGTAGAATGTATTTGACTTTCATTTTCTTCAAATAGCTTTGTTTGAATGTGTTTGACTTTCATTTGATTCAATTAGCTTTGTAGAATGTATTTGACATTCATTTAATTAAAATAGCTTTGTTTGAATGTGTTTAACTTTCATTTGATTCAATTAGCTTTGTTTGAATGTGTTTGACTTTGATTTGATTCAATTAGCTTTGTAGAATGTATTTGACTTTCATTTGATTCAAATAGCTTTGTTTGAATTTATTTGACACTCATTTGATTCAAATATCTTTGTTTGAATGTGTTTGACTTTCATTTGATTCAATTAGCTTTGTAGAATGTATTTGACTTTCATTTGATTTAAATAGCTTTATTTGAATGTGTTTGACTTTCATTTGATTCAATTAGCTTTGTAGAATGTATTTGACTTTTATTTGATTCGAAATCTTTGTTTGAATGTGTTCGACTTTCATTTGATTCAATTAGCTTTGTTTGAATGTGTTTGACTTTAATTTTATTCAATTAGCTTTGTAGAATGTATTAGACTTTTATTTAATTTAATTAGCTTTGTTTGAATGTATTTGACTCTCATTTGATTCAAATAGCTTTGTTTGAATGTGTTTGACTTTCATTTGATTCAAATAGCTTTGTTTGAATGTGTTTGACTTTCATTTTATTCAATTAGCTTTGTAGAATGTATTTGACTATCATTTGATTCAAATAGCTTTGTTTGAATGGGTTTAACTTTCCTTTGATTCAATTAGCTTTGTAGAATACATTTCACTTTCATTTAATTTAAACAACTTTGTTTGAATGTGTTTTACTTTCATTTGACTCAAATAGCTTTATTTGATTGCGTTTGACTTTCATTTGATACAATTAGCTTTGTAGAACGTATTTAACTTTATTTGATTCAAATAGTTTTGTTTGAATGTGTTTGACTTTCATTTGATTCCATCAGCTTTGTAGAATGTATTTGACTTTCAATTGATTCAATTAGCTTTGTAGAATGTATTTGACTTTCATTTGATTCAATTAGCTTTGTAGAATGTATTTGACTTTCATTTGATTCAATTAGCTTTGTTTGAATGTGGTTGACTTTTATTTGATTCAAATAGCTTTGTAGAATGTATTTGACTTTCATTTGAGTCAAATACCTTTGTTTGACTGTGTTTGACTTTGATGTTTTTCAATTTGCTTTGTAGAATGTATTTGACTTTCATTTGATTCAAATAGCTTTGTTTGAATTTATTTGACTCTCATTTGATTCAAATATCTTTGTTTGAATGTGTTTGACTTTCATTTGATTCAATTAGCTTTGTAGAATGTATTTGACTTTCATTTGATTTAAATAGCTTTATTTGAATGTGTTTGACTTTCATTTGATTCAATTAGCTTTGTAGAATGTATTTGACTTTCATTTGATTCGAAATCTTTGTTTGAATGTGTTCGACTTTCATTTGATTCAATTAGCTTTGTTTGAATGTGTTTGACTTTAATTTTATTCAATTAGCTTTGTAGAATGTATTAGACTTTTATTTAATTTAATTAGCTTTGTTTGAATGTATTTGACTCTCATTTGATTCAAATAGCTTTGTTTGAATGTGTTTGACTTTCATTTGATTCCAATAGCTTTGTTTGAATGTGTTTGACTTTCATTTGATTCAATTAGCTTTGTAGAATGTATTTGACTATCATTTGATTCAAATAGCTTTGTTTGAATGCGTTTAACTTTCCTTTGATTCAATTAGCTTTGTAGAATACATTTCACTTTCATTTAATTTAAACAACTTTGTTTGAATGTGTTTTACTTTCATTTGACTCAAATAGCTTTATTTGATTGCGTTTGACTTTCATTTGATACAATTAGCTTTGTAGAACGTATTTAACTTTATTTGATTCAAATAGTTTTGTTTGAATGTGTTTGACTTTCATTTGATTCCATCAGCTTTGTAGAATGTATTTGACTTTCAATTGATTCAATTAGCTTTGTAGAATGTATTTGACTTTCATTTGATTCAATTAGCTTTGTAGAATGTATTTGACTTTCATTTGATTCAATTAGCTTTGTTTGAATGTGGTTGACTTTTATTTGATTCAATTAGCTTTGTAGAATGTATTTGACTTTTATTTGAGTCAAATACCTTTGTTTGACTGTGTTTGACTTTGATTTTTTTCAATTTGCTTTGTAGAATGTATTTGACTTTCATTTGATTCAAATAGCTTTGTTTGAATTTCTTTGACTCTCATTTGATTCAAATATCTTTGTTTGAATGTGTTTGACTTTCATTTGATTCAATTAGCTTTGTAGAATGTATTTGACTTTCATTTGATTTAAATAGCTTTATTTGAATGTGTTTGACTTTCATTTGATTCAATTAGCTTTGTAGAATGTATTTGACTTTCATTTGATTCGAAATCTTTGTTTGAATGTGTTCGACTTTCATTTGATTCAATTAGCTTTGTTTGAATGTGTTTGACTTTAATTTTATTCAATTAGCTTTGTAGAATGTATTAGACTTTTATTTAATTTAATTAGCTTTGTTTGAATGTATTTGACTCTCATTTGATTCAAATAGCTTTGTTTGAATGTGTTTGACTTTCATTTGATTCAAATAGCTTTGTTTGAATGTGTTTGACTTTCATTTGATTCAATTAGCTTTGTAGAATGTATTTGGCTATTATTTGATTCAAATAGCTTTGTTTAAATGCGTTTAACTTTCCTTTGATTCAATTAGCTTTGTAGAATACATTTCACTTTCATTTAATTTAAACAACTTTGTTTGAATGTGTTTTACTTTCATTTGACTCAAATAGCTTTATTTGATTGCGTTTGACTTTCATTTGATACAATTAGCTTTGTAGAACGTATTTAACTTTCATTTGATTCAAATAGTTTTGTTTGAATGTGTTTGACTTTCATTTGATTCCATCAGCTTTGTAGAATGTATTTGACTTTCAATTGATTCAATTAGCTTTGTAGAATGTATTTTACATTCATTTAATTAAAATAGCTTTGTTTGAATGTGTTTAACTTTCATTTGATTCAATTAGCTTTGTTTGAATGTGTTTGACTTTCATTTGATTCAATTAGCTTTGTAGAATGGATTTGACTTTCATTTGATTCAAATAGCTTTGTTTGAATTTATTTGACTCTCATTTGATTCAAATAGCTTTGTTTGAATGTGTTTGACTTTCATTTGATTCAATTAGCTTTGTAGAATGTATTTGACTTTCATTTGATTTAAATAGCTTTATTTGATTGTGTTTGACTTTCATTTGATTCAATTAGCTTTGTAGAATGTATTTGACTTTCATTTGATTCGAAATCTTTGTTTGAATGTGTTTGGCTTTCATTTGATTCAATTAGCTTTGTTTGAATGTGTTTGACTTTAATTTTATTCAATTAGCTTTGTAGAATGTATTAGACTTTTATTTAATTTAATTAGCTTTGTTTGAATGTATTTGACTCTCATTTGATTCAAATAGCTTTGTTTGAATGTGTTTGACTTTCATTTGATTCAAATAGCTTTGTTTGAATGTGTTTGACTTTCATTTGATTCAATTAGCTTTGTAGAATGTATTTGACTATCATTTGATTCAAATAGCTTTGTTTGAATGCGTTTAACTTTCATTTGATTCAATTAGCTTTGTAGAATACATTTCACTTTCATTTAATTTAAACAACTTTGTTTAAATGCGTTTGACTTTCATTTGACTCAAATAGCTTTATTTGATTGCGTTTGACTTTCATTTGGTACAATTAGCTTTTGTAGAACGTATTTAACTTTCATTTGATTCAAATAGTTTTGTTTGAATGTGTTTGACTTTCATTTGATTCCATCAGCTTTGTAGAATGTATTTGACTTTCATTTGATTCAATTAGCTTTGTAGAATGTATTTGACTTTCATTTGATTTAAATAGCTTTATTTGAATATGTTTGACTTTCATTTTGTTCAATTAGCTTTGTAGAATGTATTTGACTTTCATTTGATTCGAAATCTTTGTTTGAATGTGTTTAACTTTCATTTGATTCAATTAGCTTTGTTTCAATGTGTTTGACTTTAATTTTATTCAATTAGCTTTGTAGAATGTATAAGACTTTTATTTAATTTAATTAGCTTTGTTTGAATGTATTTGACTCTCATTTGATTCAAATAGCTTTGTTTGAATGTGTTTGACTTTCATTTGATTCAATTAGCTTTGTAGAATGTATTTGACTATCATTTGATTCAAATAGCTTTGTTTGAATGCGTTTAACTTTCATTTGATTCAATTAGCTTTGTAGAATACATTTCACTTTCATTTCATTTAAATAACTTTGTTTGAATGTGTTTGACTTTCATTTGACTCAAATAGCTTTATTTGATTGCGTTTGAGTTTCATTTGATACAATTAGCTTTGTAGAACGTATTTAACTTTCAATTGATTCAATTAGCTTTGTAGAATGTATTTGACTTTCTATTAATTCAATTAGCTTTGTAGAATGTATTTGACTTTCTATTAATTCAATTAGCTTTGTAGAATGTATTTGACTTTCATTTGATTCAATTAGCTTTGTTTGATTGTGGTTGACTTTTATTTGATTCAATTAGCTTTGTAGAATGTATTTGGCTATTATTTGATTCAAATAGCTTTGTTTAAATGCGTTTAACTTTCCTTTGATTCAATTAGCTTTGTAGAATACATTTCACTTTCATTTAATTTAAACAACTTTGTTTGAATGTGTTTTACTTTCATTTGACTCAAATAGCTTTATTTGATTGCGTTTGACTTTCATTTGATACAATTAGCTTTGTAGAACGTATTTAACTTTCATTTGATTCAAATAGTTTTGTTTGAATGTGTTTGACTTTCATTTGATTCCATCAGCTTTGTAGAATGTATTTGACTTTCAATTGATTCAATTAGCTTTGTAGAATGTATTTTACATTCATTTAATTAAAATAGCTTTGTTTGAATGTGTTTAACTTTCATTTGATTCAATTAGCTTTGTTTGAATGTGTTTGACTTTCATTTGATTCAATTAGCTTTGTAGAATGGATTTAACTTTCATTTGATTCAAATAGCTTTGTTTGAATTTATTTGACTCTCATTTGATTCAAATAGCTTTGTTTGAATGTGTTTGACTTTCATTTGATTCAATTAGCTTTGTAGAATGTATTTGACTTTCATTTGATTTAAATAGCTTTATTTGATTGTGTTTGACTTTCATTTGATTCAATTAGCTTTGTAGAATGTATTTGACTTTCATTTGATTCGAAATCTTTGTTTGAATGTGTTTGGCTTTCATTTGATTCAATTAGCTTTGTTTGAATGTGTTTGACTTTAATTTTATTCAATTAGCTTTGTAGAATGTATTAGACTTTTATTTAATTTAATTAGCTTTGTTTGAATGTATTTGACTCTCATTTGATTCAAATAGCTTTGTTTGAATGTGTTTGACTTTCATTTGATTCAAATAGCTTTGTTTGAATGTGTTTGACTTTCATTTGATTCAATTAGCTTTGTAGAATGTATTTGACTATCATTTGATTCAAATAGCTTTGTTTGAATGCGTTTAACTTTCATTTGATTCAATTAGCTTTGTAGAATACATTTCACTTTCATTTAATTTAAACAACTTTGTTTAAATGCGTTTGACTTTCATTTGACTCAAATAGCTTTATTTGATTGCGTTTGACTTTCATTTGGTACAATTAGCTTTTGTAGAACGTATTTAACTTTCATTTGATTCAAATAGTTTTGTTTGAATGTGTTTGACTTTCATTTGATTCCATCAGCTTTGTAGAATGTATTTGACTTTCATTTGATTCAATTAGCTTTGTAGAATGTATTTGACTTTCATTTGATTTAAATAGCTTTATTTGAATATGTTTGACTTTCATTTTGTTCAATTAGCTTTGTAGAATGTATTTGACTTTCATTTGATTCGAAATCTTTGTTTGAATGTGTTTAACTTTCATTTGATTCAATTAGCTTTGTTTGAATGTGTTTGACTTTAATTTTATTCAATTAGCTTTGTAGAATGTATAAGACTTTTATTTAATTTAATTAGCTTTGTTTGAATGTATTTGACTCTTATTTGATTCAAATAGCTTTGTTTGAATGTGTTTGACTTTCATTTGATTCAATTAGCTTTGTAGAATGTATTTGACTATCATTTGATTCAAATAGCTTTGTTTGAATGCGTTTAACTTTCATTTGATTCAATTAGCTTTGTAGAATACATTTCACTTTCATTTCATTTAAATAACTTTGTTTGAATGTGTTTGACTTTCATTTGACTCAAATAGCTTTATTTGATTGCGTTTGAGTTTCATTTGATACAATTAGCTTTGTAGAACGTATTTAACTTTCAATTGATTCAATTAGCTTTGTAGAACGTATTTGACTTTCAATTGATTCAATTAGCTTTGTAGAATGTATTTGACTTTCTATTAATTCAATTAGCTTTGTAGAATGTATTTGACTTTCATTTGATTCAATTAGCTTTGTTTGATTGTGGTTGACTTTTATTTGATTCAATTAGCTTTGTAGAATGTATTTGACTTTCATTTGAGTCAAATACCTTTGTTTGACTGTGTTTGACTTTCATTTTTTTCAATTTGCTTTGTAGAATGTATTTGACTTTCATTTTCTTTAAATAACTTTGTTTGAATGTGTTTGACTTTTATTTGATTCAATTAGGTTTGTAGAATGTATTTGACATTCATTTAATTAAAATAGCTTTGTTTGAATGTGTTTGACTTTCATTTGATTCAATTAGCTTTGTTTGAATGTGTTTGACTTTCATTTGATTCAATTAGCTTTGTAGAATGTATTTGACTCTCATTTGATTCAAATAGCTTTGTTTGAATGTGTTTGACTTTCATTTGACTCAAATAGCTTTATTTGATTGCGTTTGATACAATTAGCTTTGTAGAACGTATTTAACTTTCATTTGATTCAAATAGCTTTGTTTGAATGTGTTTGACTTTCATTTGATTCCATCAGCTTTGTAGAATGTATTTGACTTTCAATTGATTCAATTAGCTTTGTAGAATGTATTTGACTTTCATTTGATTCAATTAGCTTTGTAGAATGTATTTGACTTTTATTAGATTTAATTAGCTTTGTTTGAATGTATTTGACTGTAATTAGATTCAAATAGCTTTGTTTGAATGTGTTTGTCATTCAGTTGATTCAATTAGCTTTGTAGAATGTATTTCACTTTCATTTGATTCAAATAGCTTTGTTTGAATGTATTTGACTTTCATTTGATTCCATCAGCTTTGTAGAATGTATTTGTCTTTCAATTGGTTCAATTAGCTTTGTAGAATCTATTTGACTTTCATTTGAGTCAAATACCTTTGTTTGAGTGTGTTTGACTTTCATTTTTTCAATTTGCTTTGTAGAATGTATTTTACTTTCATTTTCTTTAAATAGCTTTGTTTGAATTTGTTTGACTTTCATTTGATTCAATTAGCTTTGTAGAATGTATTTGACATTCATTTAATTAAAATAGCTTTGTTTGAATGTGTTTAACTTTCATTTGATTCAATTAGCTTTGTTTGAATGTGTTTGACTTTCATTTGATTCAATTAGCTTTGTAGAATGGATTTGACTTTCATTTGATTCAAATAGCTTTGTTTGAATTTATTTGACTCTCATTTGATTCAAATAGCTTTGTTTGATTGTGTTTGACTTTCATTTGATTCAATTAGCTTTGTAGAATGTATTTGACTTTCATTTGATTTAAATAGCTTTATTTGATTGTGTTTGACTTTCATTTGATTCAATTAGCTTTGTAGAATGTATTTGACTTTCATTTGATTCGAAATCTTTGTTTGAATGTGTTTGGCTTTCATTTGATTCAATTAGCTTTGTTTGAATGTGTTTGACTTTAATTTTATTCAATTAGCTTTGTAGAATGTATTAGACTTTTATTTGATTTAATTAGCTTTGTTTGAATGTATTTGACTCTCATTTGATTCAAATAGCTTTGTTTGAATGTGTTTGACTTTCATTTGATTCAAATAGCTTTGTTTGAATGTGTTTGACTTTCATTTGATTCAATTAGCTTTGTAGAATGTATTTGACTATCATTTGATTCAAATAGCTTTGTTTGAATGCGTTTAACTTTCATTTGATTCAATTAGCTTTGTAGAATACATTTCACTTTCATTTAATTTAAACAACTTTGTTTAAATGTGTTTGACTTTCATTTGACTCAAATAGCTTTATTTGATTGCGTTTGACTTTCATTTGATACAATTAGCTTTGTAGAACGTATTAAACTTTCATTTGATTCAAATAGTTTTGTTTGAATGTGTTTGACTTTCATTTGATTCCATCAGCTTTGTAGAATGTATTTGACTTTCAATTGATTCAATTAGCTTTGTAGAATGTATTTGACTTTCTATTAATTCAATTAGCTTTGTAGAATGTATTTGACTTTCATTTGATTCAATTAGCTTTGTTTGAATGTGGTTGACTTTTATTTGATTCAATTAGCTTTGTAGAATGTATTTGACTTTCATTTGAGTCAAATACCTTTGTTTGACTGTGTTTGACTTTCATTTTTTTTAATTTGCTTTGTAGAATGTATTTGACTTTCATTTTCTTTAAATAGCTTTGTTTGAATGTGTTTGACTTTCATTTGATTCAATTAGGTTTGTAGAATGTATTTGACATTCATTTAATTAAAATAGCTTTGTTTGAATGTGTTTGACTTTCATTTGATTCAATTAGCTTTGTTTGAATGTGTTTGACTTTCATTTGATTCAATTAGCTTTGTAGAATGTATTTGACTCTCATTTGATTCAAATAGCTTTGTTTGAATGTGTTTGACTTTCATTTGACTCAAATAGCTTTATTTGATTGCGTTTGACTTTCATTTGATACAATTAGCTTTGTAGAACGTATTTAACTTTCATTCGATTCAAATAGCTTTGTTTGAATGTGTTTGACTTTCATTTGATTCCATCACTTTTGTAGAATGTATTTGACTTTCAATTGATTCAATTAGCTTTGTAGAATGTATTTGACTTTCATTTGATTCAATTAGCTTTGTAGAATGTATTTGACTTTTATTAGATTTAATTAGCTTTGTTTGAATGTATTTGACTCTAATTAGATTTAAATAGCTTTGTTTGAATGTGTTTGACTTTCAGTTGATTCAATTAGCTTTGTAGAATGCATTTCACTTTCATTTGATTTAAATAGCTTTGTTTGAATGTATTTGACTTTCATTTGATTCCATCAGCTTTGTAGAATGTATTTGACTTTCAATTGGTTCAATTAGCTTTGTAGAATCTATTTGACTTTCATTTGAGTCAAATACCTTTGTTTGACTGTGTTTGACTTTCATTTTTTTCAATTTGCTTTGTAGAATGTATTTTACTTTCATTTTCTTCAAATAGCTTTGTTTGAATGTGTTTGACTTTCATTTGATTCAATTAGGTTTGTAGAATGTATTTGACATTCATTTAATTCAATTTGCTTTGTAGAATGGATTTGACTTTCATTTGATTCAAATAGCTTTGATTGAATTTATTTGACTCTCATTTGATTCAAATAGCTTTGTTTGAATGTGTTTGACTTTCATTTGATTCAATTAGCTTTGTAGAATGTATTTGACTTTCATTTGATTTAAATAGCTTTATTTGATTGTGTTTGACTTTCATTTGATTCAATTAGCTTTGTAGAATGTATTTGACTTTCATTTGATTCGAAATCTTTGTTTGAATGTGTTTGGCTTTCATTTGATTCAATTAGCTTTGTTTGAATATGTTTGACTTTAATTTTATTCAATTAGCTTTGTAGAATGTATTAGACTTTTATTTAATTTAATTAGCTTTGTTTGAATGTATTTGACTCTCATTTGATTCAAATAGCTTTGTTTGAATGTGTTTGACTTTCATTTGATTCAAATAGCTTTGTTTGAATGTGTTTGACTTTCATTTAATTCAATTAGCTTTGTAGAATGTATTTGACTATCATTTGATTCAAATAGCTTTGTTTGAATGCGTTTAACTTTCATTTGATTCAATTAGCTTTGTAGAATACATTTCACTTTCATTTAATTTAAACAACTTTGTTTAAATGTGTTTGACTTTCATTTGACTCAAATAGCTTTATTTGATTGCGTTTGACTTTCATTTGGTACAATTAGCTTTGTAGAACGTATTTAACTTTCATTTTATTCAAATAGTTTTGTTTGAATGTATTTGACTTTCATTTGATTCCATCAGCTTTGTAGAATGTATTTGACTTTCATTTGATTCAATTAGCTTTGTAGAATGTATTTGACTTTCATTTGATTTAAATAGCTTTATTTGAATATGTTTGACTTTCATTTGGTTCAATTAGCTTTGTAGAATGTATTTGACTTTCATTTGATTCGAAATCTTTGTTTGAATGTGTTTGAATTTCATTTGATTCAATTAGCTTTGTTTGAATGTGTTTGACTTTAATTTTATTCAATTAGCTTTGTAGAATGTATAAGACTTTTATTTAATTTAATTAGCTTTGTTTGAATGTATTTGACTCTCATTTGATTCAAATAGCTTTGTTTGAATGTGTTTGACTTTCATTTGATTCAAATAGCTTTGTTTGAATGTGTTTGACTTTCATTTGATTCAATTAGCTTTGTAGAATGTATTTGACTATCATTTGATTCAAATAGCTTTGTTTGAATGCGTTTAACTTTCATTTGATTCAATTAGCTTTGTAGAATACATTTCACTTTCATTTAATTTAAACAACTTTGTTTAAATGTGTTTGACTTTCATTTGACTCAAATAGCTTTATTTGATTGCGTTTGACTTTCATTTGATACAATTAGCTTTGTGGAACGTATTTAACTTTCATTTGATTCAAATAGTTTTGTTTGAATGTGTTTGACTTTCATTTGATTCCATCAGCTTTGTAGAATGTGTTAGACTTTCATTTGATTCAAATAGCTTTGTTTGAATGTGTTTGACTTTCATTTGATTCAAATAGCTTTGTAGAATGCATTTCACTTTCTTTTGATTCAAATAGCTTTGTTTGAATGTATTTGACTTTCATTTGATTCCATCAGCTTTGTAGAATGTATTTGTCTTTCAGTTGGTTCAATTAGCTTTGTAGAATCTATTTGACTTTCATTTGAGTCAAATACCTTTGTTTGACTGTGTTTGACTTTCATTTTTTTCAATTTGCTTTGTAGAATGTATTTTACTTTCATTTTCTTCAAATAGCTTTGTTTGAATGTGTTTGACTTTCATTTGATTCAATTAGGTTTGTAGAATGTATTTGACATTCATTTAATTAAAATAGCTTTGTTTGAATGTGTTTAACTTTCATTTGATTCAATTAGCTTTGTTTGAATGTGTTTGACTTTCATTTGATTCAATTAGCTTTGTAGAATGGATTTGACTTTCATTTGATTCAAATAGCTTTGTTTGAATTTATTTGACTCTCATTTGATTCAAATAGCTTTGTTTGAATGTGTTTGACTTTCATTTGATTCAATTAGCTTTGTAGAATGTATTTGACTTTCATTTGATTTAAATAGCTTTATTTGATTGTGTTTGACTTTCATTTGATTCAATTAGCTTTGTAGAATGTATTTGACTTTCATTTGATTCGAAATCTTTGTTTGAATGTGTTTGGCTTTCATTTGATTCAATTAGCTTTGTTTGAATGTGTTTGACTTTAATTTTATTCAATTAGCTTTGTAGAATGTATTAGACTTTTATTTAATTTAATTAGCTTTGTTTGAATGTATTTGACTCTCATTTGATTCAAATAGCTTTGTTTGAATGTGTTTGACTTTCATTTTATTCAAATAGCTTTGTTTGAATGTGTTTGACTTTCATTTAATTCAATTAGCTTTGTAGAATGTATTTGACTATCATTTGATTCAAATAGCTATGTTTGAATGCGTTTAACTTTCATTTGATTCAATTAGCTTTGTAGAATACATTTCACTTTCATTTAATTTAAACAACTTTGTTTAAATGTGTTTGACTTTCATTTGACTCAAATAGCTTTATTTGATTGCGTTTGACTTTCATTTGATACAATTAGCTTTGTAGAACGTATTTAACTTTCATTTTATTCAAATAGTTTTGTTTGAATGTATTTGACTTTCATTTGATTCCATCAGCTTTGTAGAATGTATTTGACTTTCATTTGATTCAATTAGCTTTGTAGAATGTATTTGACATTCATTTGATTTAAATAGCTTTATTTGAATACGTTTGACTTTCATTTGGTTCAATTAGCTTTTTAGAATGTATTTGACTTTCATTTGATTCGAAATCTTTGTTTGAATGTGTTTGACTTTCATTTGATTCAATTAGGTTTGTTTGAATGTGTTTGACTTTAATTTTATTCAATTAGCTTTGTAGAATGTATAAGAATTTTATTTAATTTAATTAGCTTTGTTTGAATGTATTTGACTCTCATTTGATTAAAATAGCTTTGTTTGAATGTGTTTGACTTTCATTTGATTCAAATAGCTTTGTTTGAATGTGTTTGACTTTCATTTGATTCAATTAGTTTTGTAGAATGTATTTGACTATCATTTGATTCAAATAGCTTTGTTTGAATGCGTTTAACTTTCATTTGATTCAATTAGCTTTGTAGAATACATTTCACTTTCATTTAATTTAAACAACTTTGTTTGAATGTGTTTGGCTTTCATTTGACTCAAATAGCTTTATTTGATTGCGTTTGACTTTCCTTTGATACAATTAGCTTTGTAGAACGTATTTAACTTTCATTTGATTCAAATAGTTTTGTTTGAATGTGTTTGACTTTCATTTGATTCCATCAGCTTTGTAGAATGTGTTAGACTTTCATTTGATTCAAATAGCTTTGTTTGAATGTGTTTGACTTTCATTTGATTCAAATAGCTTTGTAGAATGCATTTCACTTTCATTTGATTCAAATTGCTTTGTTTGAATGTATTTGACTTTCATTTGATTCCATCAGCTTTGTAGAATGTATTTGTCTTTCAATTGGTTCAATTAGCTTTGTAGAATCTATTTGACTTTCATTTGAGTTAAATACCTTTGTTTGAATGTGTTTGACTTTCATTTTTTTCAATTTGCTTTGTAGAATGTATTTTACTTTCATTTTCTTCAAATAGCTTTGTTTGAATGTGTTTGACTTTCATTTGATTCAATTAGGTTTGTAGAATGTATTTGACATTCATTTAATTAAAATAGCTTTGTTTGAATGTGTTTAACTTTCATTTGATTCAATTAGCTTTGTTTGAATGTGTTTGACTTTCATTTGATTCAATTAGCTTTGTAGAATGGATTTGACTTTCATTTGATTCAAATAGCTTTGTTTGAATTTATTTGACTCTCATTTGACTCAAATAGCTTTGTTTGAATGTGTTTGACTTTCATTTGATTCAATTAGCTTTGTAGAATGTATTTGACTTTCATTTGATTTAAATAGCTTTATTTGATTGTGTTTGACTTTCATTTGATTCAATTAGCTTTGTAGAATGTATTTGACTTTCATTTGATTCGAAATCTTTGTTTGAATGTGTTTGACTTTCATTTGATTCAATTAGCTTTGTTTGAATGTGTTTGACTTTAATTTTATTCAATTAGCTTTGTAGAATGTATAAGAATTTTTTTTAATTTAATTAGCTTTGTTTGAATGTATTTGACTCTCATTTGATTCAAATAGCTTTGTTTGAATGTGTTTGACTTTCATTTGATTCAAATAGCTTTGTTTGAATGTGTTTGACTTTCATTTGATTCAATTAGCTTTGTATAATGTATTTGACTATCATTTGATTTAAATAGCTTTGTTTGAATGCGTTTAACTTTCATTTGATTCAATTAGCTTTGTAGAATACATTTCACTTTCATTTAATTTAAACAACTTTGTTTGAATGTATTTGACTTTCATTTGACTCAAATAGCTTTATTTGATTGCGTTTGACTTTCATTTGATACAATTAGCTTTGTAGAACGTATTTAACTTTCATTTGATTCAAATAGTTTTGTTTGAATGTGTTTGACTTTCATTTGATTCCATCAGCTTTGTAGAATGTATTTGACTTTCAATTGATTCAATTAGCTTTGTAGAATGTATTTGACTTTCTATTAATTCAATTAGCTTTGTAGAATGTATTTGACTTTCATTTGATTCAATTAGCTTTGTTTGAATGTGGTTGACTTTTATTTGATTCAATTAGCTTTGTAGAATGTATTTGACTTTCATTTGAGTCAAATACCTTTGTTTGACTGTGTTTGACTTTCATTTTTTTCAATTTGCTTTGTAGAATGTATTTGACTTTCATTTTCTTTAAATAGCTTTGTTTGAATGTGTTTGACTTTCATTTGATTCAATTAGGTTTGTAGAATGTATTTGACATTCATTTAATTAAAATAGCTTTGTTTGAATGTGTTTGACTTTCTTTTGATTCAATTAGCTTTGTAGAATGTATTTGACTCTCATTTGATTCAAATAGCTTTGTTTGAATGCGTGTAACTTTCATTTGATTCAATTAGCTTTGTAGAATACATTTCACTTTCATTTAATTTAAACAACTTTGTTTGAATGTGTTTGACTTTCATTTGATTCAATTAGCTTTGTAGAATGTATTTGACATTCATTTAATTAAATTAGCTTTGTTTGAATGTGTTTGACTTTTATTTGATTCAATTAGCTTTGTTTGAATGTGTTTGACTTTCATTTGATTCAATTAGCTTTGTAGAATGAATTTGACTTTCATTTGATTCAAATAGCTTTGTTTGAATGTGTTTGACTTTTAATTGATTCAATTAGCTTTGTAGAATGTATTTGACTGTCATTTGATTCAAATAGCTTTGTTTGAATGTGTTTGAATTTCATTTAATTCAAATAGCTTTGTTTAAATGTGTTTGACTTTCATTTGATTCAATTAGCTTTGTAGAATGTATTTGGCTCTCATTTCATTCAAATAGCTTTGTTTGAATGCGTTTAACTTTCATTTGATTCAATTAGCTTTGTAGAATACATTTCACTTTCATTTAATTTAAACAACTTTGTTTGAATGTGTTTAACTTTCATTTGACTCAAATAGCTTTATTTGATTGCGTTTGACTTTCATTTGATACAATTAGCTTTGTAGAACGTATTTAACTTTCTATTGATTCAATTAGCTTTGTAGAATGTATTTGACTTTCATTTGATTCAATTAGCTTTGTTTGAATGTGGTTGACTTTTATTTGATTCAATTAGCTTTGTAGAATGTATTTGACTTTCATTTGAATCAAATACCTTTGTTTGACTGTGTTTGACTTTCATTTTTTTCAATTTGCTTTGTAGAATGTATTTGACTTTCATTTTCTTTAAATAGCTTTGTTTGAATGTGTTTGACTTTCGTTTGATTCAATTAGGTTTGTAGAATGTATTTGACATTCATTTAATTAAAATAGCTTTGTTTGAATGTGTTTGACTTTCATTTGATTCAATTAGCTTTGTATGAATGTGTTTGACTTTCATTTGATTCAATTAGCTTTGTAGAATGTATTTGACTTTCATTTGATTCAAATAGCTTTGTTTGAATTTATTTGACTCTCATTTGATTCTAATAGCTTTGTTTGAATGTGTTTGACTTTCATTTGATTCAATTAGCTTTGTAGAATGTATTTGACTTTCATTTGATTCAAATAGCTTTATTTGAATGTGTTTGACTTTCATTTGATTCAATTAGCTTTGTACAATTATTTGACTTTCATTTGATTCGAAATCTTTGTTTGAATGTGTTTGACTTTCATTTGATTCAATTAGCTTTGTTTGAATGTGTTTGACTTTAATTTTATTCAATTAGCGTTGTAGAATGTATTAGACGTTTATTTGATTTAATTAGCTTTGTTTGAATGTATTTGACTCTCATTTGATTCAAATAGCTTTGTTTGAATGTGTTTGACTTTCATTTGATTCAAATAGCTTTGTTTGAATGTGTTTGACTTTCATTTGATTCCATCAGCTTTGTAGAATGTATTTGACTTTCAATTGATTCAATTAGCATTGTAGAATGTATTTGACTTTCTATTGATTCAATTAGCTTTGTAGAATGTATTTGACTTTCATTTGATTCAATTAGCTTTGTTTGAATGTGGTTGACTTTTATTTGATTCAATTAGCTTTGTAGAATGTATTTGACTTTCATTTGAGTCAAATACCTTTGTTTGACTGTGTTTGACTTTCATTTTTTTTCAATTTGCTTTGTAGAATGTATTTGACATTCATTTAATTAAAATAGCTTTGTTTGAATGTGTTTGACTTTCATTTGATTCAATTAGCTTTGTTTGAATGTGTTTGACTTTCATTTGATTCAATTAGCTTTGTAGAATGTATTTGACTATCATTTGATTCAAATAGCTTTGTTTGAATGCGTGTAACTTTCATTTGATTCAATTAGCTTTGTAGAATACATTTCACTTTAATTTAATTTAAACAACTTTGTTTGAATGTATTTGACTTTCATTTGACTCAAATAGCTTTATTTGATTGCGTTTGACTTTCATTTGATACAATTAGCTTTGTAGAACGAATTTAACTTTCATTTGATTCAAATAGCTTTGTTTGAATGTGTTTTACTTTCATTTGATTCCATCAGCTTTATAGAATGTATTTGACTTTCAATTGATTCAATTAGCTTTGTAGAATGTATTTGACTTTCATTTGATTCAATTAGCTTTGTAGAATGTATTTGACTTTTATTAGATTTAATTAGCTTTGTTTGAATGTATTTGACTCTCATTTGATTCAAATAGCTTTGTTTGAATGTGTTTCACTTTCAGTTGATTCAATTAGCATTGTAGAATGCATTTCACTTTCATTTGATTCAAATAGCCTTGTTTGAATGTGTTTGACTTTCATTTGATTCCTTCAGCTTTGTAGAATGTATTTGACTTTTAATTGATTCAATTAGCTTTGTAGAATATATTTGACTTTCTATTGATTCAATTAGCTTTGTAGAATGTATTTGACTTTCATTTGATTCAATTAGCTTTGTTTGAATGTGGTTGACTTTTATTTGATTCAATTAGCTTTGTAGAATGTATTTGACTTTCATTTGAGTCAAATACCTTTGTTTGACTGTGTTTGACTTTCATTTTTTTCAATTTGCTTTGTAGAATGTATTTGACTTTCATTTTCTTTAAATAGCTTTGTTTGAATGTGTTTGACTTTCGTTTGATTCAATTAGGTTTGTAGAATGTATTTGACATTCATTTAATTAAAATAGCTTTGTTTGAATGTGTTTGACTTTCATTTGATTCAATTAGCTTTGTTTGAATGTGTTTGACTTTCATTTGATTCAATAAGCTTTGTAGAATGTATTTGACTTTCATTTGATTCAAATAGCTTTGTTTGAAGTTTTATTTGACTCTCATTTGATTCTAATAGCTTTGTTTGAATGTGTTTGACTTTCATTTGGTTCAATTAGCTTTGTAGAATGTATTTGACTTTCATTTGATTCAAATAGCTTTATTTGAATGTGTTTGACTTTCATTTGATTCAATTAGCTTTGTAGAATGTATTTGACTTTCATTTGATTCGAAATCTTTGTTTGAATGTGTTTGACTTTCATTTGATTCAATTAGCTTTGTTTGAATGTGTTTGACTTTAATTTTATTCAATTAGCGTTGTAGAATGTATTAGACTTTTATTTGATTTAATTAGCTTTGTTTGAATGTATTTGACTCTCATTTGATTCAAATAGCTTTGTTTGAATGTATTTAACTTTCATTTGATTCAAATAGTTTTGTTTGAATGTGTTTGACTTTCATTTGATTCCATCAGCTTTGTAGAATGTATTTGACTTTCAATTGATTCAATTAGCATTGTAGAATGTATTTGACTTTCTATTGATTCAATTAGCTTTGTAGAATGTATTTGACTTTCATTTGATTCAATTAGCTTTGTTTGAATGTGGTTGACTTTTATTTGATTCAATTAGCTTTGTAGAATGTATTTGACTTTCATTTGAGTCAAATACCTTTGTTTGACTGTGTTTGACTCTCATTTGATTCAAATAGCTTTGTTTGAATGTGTTTCACTTTCAGTTGATTCAATTAGCATTGTAGAATGCATTTCACTTTCATTTGATTCAAATAGCCTTGTTTGAATGTGTTTGACTTTCATTTGATTCCTTCAGCTTTGTAGAATGTATTTGACTTTTAATTGATTCAATTAGCTTTGTAGAATATATTTGACTTTCTATTGATTCAATTAGCTTTGTAGAATGTATTTGACTTTCATTTGATTCAATTAGCTTTGTTTGAATGTGGTTGACTTTTATTTGATTCAATTAGCTTTGTAGAATGTATTTGACTTTCATTTGAGTCAAATACCTTTGTTTGACTGTGTTTCACTTTCATTTTTTTCAATTTGCTTTGTAGAATGTATTAGACTTTCATTTTCTTTAAATAGCTTTGTTTG
Source organism: Chenopodium quinoa (assembly GCF_001683475.1). Classification (NCBI taxonomy): domain Eukaryota; kingdom Viridiplantae; phylum Streptophyta; class Magnoliopsida; order Caryophyllales; family Amaranthaceae; genus Chenopodium; species Chenopodium quinoa. The sequence continues at coordinate 31,436 of NW_018745610.1, forward strand.
AATGTGTTTGACTTTCATTTGATTCAATTAGGTTTGTAGAATGTATTTGACATTCATTTAATTAAAATAGCTTTGTTTGAATGTGTTTGACTTTCATTTGATTCAATTAGCTTTGTTTGAATGTGTTTAACTTTCATTTGATTCAATTAGCTTTGTAGAATGTATTTGACTCTCATTTGATTCAAATAGCTTTGTTAAATGCGTTTAACTTTCATTTGATTCAATTAGCTTAGTAGAATACATTTTACTTTCATTCAATTTAAACAACTTTGTTTGAATGTGTTTGACTTTCATTTGACTCAAATAGCTTTATTTGATTGCGTTTGACTTTCATTTGTTACAATTAGCTTTGTAGAACTTATTTGACTTTCATTTTATTCAAATAGCTTTGTTTGAATGTGTTTGACATTCATTTGATTCCACCAGCTTAGTAGAATATCTTTGACTTTCAATTGATTCAAATAGCTTTGTTTGAATGTGTTTGACTTTCATTTGATTCAATTAGCTTTGTAGAATGTATTTGACATTCATTTAATTTAAATAGCTTTGTTTGAATGTGTTTGACTTTCATTTGATTCAATTAGCTTTGTTTGAATGTGTTTGACTTTCGTTTGATTCAATTAGCTTTGTAGAATGTATTTGACTTTCATTTGATACAAATAGCTTTGTTTGAATGTGTTTGACTTTCAACTGATTCAATTAGCTTTGTAGAATGTATTTGACTGTCATTTGATTCAAATAGCTTTGTTTGAATGTGTTTGAATTTCATTTAATTCAAATAGCTTTGTTTAAATGTGTTTGACTTTCATTTGATTCAATTAGCTTTGTAGAATGTATTTGGCTCTCATTTGATTCAAATAGCTTTGTTTGAATGCGTTTAACTTTCATTTGATTCAATTAGCTTTGTAGAATACATTTCACTTTCATTTAATTTAAACAACTTTGTTTGAATGTGTTTGACTTTCATTTGACTCAAATAGCTTTATTTGATTGCGTTTGAATTTCATTTGATACAATTAGCTTTGTAGAACGTATTTAACTTTCATTTGATTCAAATAGATTTGTTTGAATGTGTTTGACTTTCAACTGATTCAATTAGCTTTGTAGAATGTATTTGACTGTCATTTGATTCAAATAGCTTTGTTTGAATGTGTTTGAATTTCATTTAATTCAAATAGCTTTGTTTAAATGTGTTTGACTTTCATTTGATTCAATTAGCTTTGTAGAATGTATTTGGCTCTCATTTGATTCAAACAACTTTGTTTGAATGTGTTTGACTTTCATTTGACTCAAATAGCTTTATTTGATTGCGTTTGACTTTCATTTGATACAATTAGCTTTGTAGAACGTATTTAACTTACATTTGATTCAAATAGTTTTGTTTGAATGTGTTTGACTTTCATTTGATTCCATCAGCTTTGTAGAATGTATTTGACTTTCATTTGATTCCATCAGCTTTGTTTATATTTATTTGACTTTCATCTGATTCAATTAGCTTTGTTTGAATGTGTGTGACTTTCATTTGATTCAATTAGGTTTGTGTGAATGTGTTTGACTTTCATTTGATTCAATTAGCTTAGTTTGAATGTGTTTGACTTTCATTTGATTCAATTAGCTTTGTAGAATGTATTTGACATTCATTTAATTTAAATAACTTTGTTTGAATGTGTTTGACTTTCAATTTATTCAATTAGCTTTGTTTGAATGTGTTTGACTTTCATTTGATTCAATTAGCTTTGTAGAATGTATTTGACTTTCATTTGATTCAAATAGCTTTGTTTGAATTTATTTGACTCTCATTTGATTCTAATAGCTTTGTTTGAATGTGTTTGACTTTCATTTGATTCAATTAGCTTTGTAGAATGTATTTGACTTTCATTTGATTCAAATAGCTTTATTTGAATGTGTTTGACTTTCATTTGATTCAATTAGCTTTGTAGAATGTATTTGACTTTCATTTGATTAAAATAGCTTTGTTTGAATGTGCTTGACTTTAATTTGATTCAATTAGCTTTGTTTGAAAGTATTTGACTTTAATTTTATTCAATTAGCGTTGTAGAATGTATTAGACTTTTATTTGATTTAATTAGCTTTGTTTGAATGTATTTGACTCTCATTTGATTCAAATAGCTTTGTTTGAATGTGTTTGACTTTCATTTGATTCAAATAGCTTTGTTTGAATGTGTTTGACTTTCATTTGATTCAATTAGCTTTGTAGAATGTATTTGACATTCATTTAATTTAAATAGATTTGTTTGAATGTGTTTGACTTTCATTTGATTCAACTAGCTTTGTTTGAATGTGTTTGACTTTCATTTGATTCAATTAGCTTTGTAGAATGTATTTGACTTTCATTTAATTCAAATAGATTTGTTTGAATGTGTTTAACTTTCATTTGATTCAATTAGCTTTGTTTGAATGTGTTTGACTTTCATTTGATTCAATTAGCTTTGTAGAATGTATTTGACTTTCATTTGATTCAAATAGCTTTGTTTGAATGTGTTTGACTTTCAATTGATTAAATTAGCTTTGTAGAATGTATTTGACCGTCATTTGATTCAAATAGCTTTGTTTGAATGTGTTTGAATTTCATTTAATTCAATTTGCTTTGTAGAATGCATTTCACTTTCATTTGATTTATATAGCTTTGTTTGAATGTGTTTGACTTTCATTTAAATTAAAAAGCTTTTTTTTAATGTGTTTGACTTTCATTTGATTTAAAAGGCTTTGTTTGAACTTTCATTTGATTCAATTAGCTTTGTAGAATGTATTTGACTTTCATTTGATTCAAATAGCTTTATTTGAATGTGTTTGACTTTCATTTGATTCAATTAGCTTTGTAGAATGTATTTGACTTTCATTTGATTCGAAATCTTTGTTTGAATGTGTTTGACTTTCATTTGATTCAATTAGCTTTGTTTGAATGTGTTTGACTTTAATTTTATTCAATTAGCGTTGTAGAATGTATTAGACTTTTATTTGATTTAATTAGCTTTGTTTGAATGTATTTGACGCTCATTTGATTCAAATAGCTTTGTTTGAATGTGTTTGACTTTCATTTGATTCAAATAGCTTTGTTTGAATGTGTTTGACTTTCATTTGATTCAATTAGCTTTGTAGAATGTATTTGACTTTCATTTGATTAAAATAGCTTTGTTTGAATGTGCTTGACTTTTATCTGATTCAATTAGCTTTGTTTGAATGTGTGTGACTTTCATTTGATTCAATTAGGTTTGTGTGAATGTGTTTGACTTTCATTTGATTCAATTAGCTTAGTTTGAATGTGTTTGACTTTCATTTGATTCAATTAGCTTTGTAGAATGTATTTGACATTCATTTAATTTAAATAGCTTTGTTTGAATGTGTTTGACTTTCAATTTATTCAATTAGCTTTGTTTGAATGTGTTTGACTTTCATTTGATTCAATTAGCTTTATAGAATGTACTTGAATTTCATTTGATTCAATTAGCTTTGTTTGAATGTGTTTGACTTTCATTTTATTCAATTAGCTTTGTAGAATGTATTTGACTTTCATTTGATTAAAATAGCTTTGTTTGAATGTGCTTGACTTTCATTTCATTCAATTAGCTTCGTTTGAATGTGTTTGACTTTCATTTGATTCAATTAGCTTTGTGGAATGTATTTGACTTTCATTTGATTTAATTAGCTTTGTTTGAATGTGTTTGACTTTCATTTGATTCAATTAGCTTTGTAGAATGTATTTGACTCTCATTTGATTCAAATAGCTTTGTTTGAATGCGTTTAACTTTCATTAGATTCAATTAGCTTTGTAGAATGCATTTCACTTTCATTTGATTCAATTACCTTTGTAGAATGTATTTGACTTTCATTTGATTAATATAGCTTTGTTTGAATGTGCTTGACTTTCATTTGATTCAATTAGCTTCGTTTGAATGTGTTTGACTTTCATTTGATTCAATTAGCTTTGTTGAATGTATTTGACTTTCATTTGAGTCAATTAGCTTTGTTTGAATGTGTTTGACTTTCATTTGATTCAATTAGCTTTGTAGAATGTATTTGACTTTCATTTAATTCAAATAGATTTGTTTGAATGTGTTTAACTTTCATTTGATTCAATTAGCTTTGTTTGAATGTGTTTGACTTTCATTTGATTCAATTAGCTTTGTAGAATGTATTTGACTTTCATTTGATTTAAATAGCTTTGTTTGAATGTGTTTGACTTTCAATTGATTAAATTAGCTTTGTAGAATGTATTTGACCGTCATTTGATTCAAATAGCTTTGTTTGAATGTGTTTGAATTTCATTTAATTCAATTTGCTTTGTAGAATGCATTTCACTTTCATTTGATTTATATAGCTTTGTTTGAATGTGTTTGACTTTCATTTAAATTAAAAAGCTTTTTTTTAATGTGTTTGACTTTCATTTGATTTAAAAGGCTTTGTTTGAACTTTCATTTGATTCAATTAGCTTTGTAGAATGTATTTGACTTTCATTTGATTCAAATAGCTTTATTTGAATGTGTTTGACTTTCATTTGATTCAATTAGCTTTGTAGAATGTATTTGACTTTCATTTGATTCGAAATCTTTGTTTGAATGTGTTTGACTTTCATTTGATTCAATTAGCTTTGTTTGAATGTGTTTGACTTTAATTTTATTCAATTAGCGTTGTAGAATGTATTAGACTTTTATTTGATTTAATTAGCTTTGTTTGAATGTATTTGACTCTCATTTGATTCAAATAGCTTTGTTTGAATGTGTTTGACTTTCATTTGATTCAAATAGCTTTGTTTGAATGTGTTTGACTTTCATTTGATTCAATTAGCTTTGTAGAATGTATTTGACTTTCATTTGATTAAAATAGCTTTGTTTGAATGTGCTTGACTTTCATCTGATTCAATTAGCTTTGTTTGAATGTGTGTGACTTTCATTTGATTCAATTAGGTTTGTGTGAATGTGTTTGACTTTCATTTGATTCAATTAGCTTAGTTTGAATGTGTTTGACTTTCATTTGATTCAATTAGCTTTGTAGAATGTATTTGACATTCATTTAATTTAAATAGCTTTGTTTGAATGTGTTTGACTTTCAATTTATTCAATTAGCTTTGTTTGAATGTGTTTGACTTTCATTTGATTCAATTAGCTTTGTAGAATGTATTTGACTTTCATTTGATTCAAATAGCTTTGTTTGAATTTATTTGACTCTCATTTGATTCTAATAGCTTTGTTTGAATGTGTTTGACTTTCATTTGATTCAATTAGCTTTGTAGAATGTATTTGACTTTCATTTCATTCAATTAGCTTCGTTTGAATGTGTTTGACTTTCATTTGATTCAATTAGCTTTGTGGAATGTATTTGACTTTCATTTGATTTAATTAGCTTTGTTTGAATGTGTTTGACTTTCATTTGATTCAATTAGCTTTGTAGGATGTATTTGACTCTCATTTGATTCAAATAGCTTTGTTTGAATGCGTTTAACTTTCATTAGATTCAATTAGCTTTGTAGAATGCATTTCACTTTCATTTGATTCAATTACCTTTGTAGAATGTATTTGACTTTTATTTGATTAATATAGCTTTGTTTGAATGTGCTTGACTTTCATTTGATTCAATTAGCTTCGTTTGAATGTGTTTGACTTTCATTTGATTCAATTAGCTTTGTTGAATGTATTTGACTTTCATTTGAGTCAATTAGCTTTGTTTGAATGTGTTTGACTTTCATTTGATTCAATTAGCTTTGTAGAATGTATTTGACTCTCATTTGATTCAAATAGCTTTGTTTGAATGCGTTTAACTTTCATTTGATTCAATTAGCTTAGTAGAATACATTTCACTTTCATTCAATTTAAACAACTTTGTTTGAATGTGTTTGACTTTCATTTGACTCAAATAGCTTTATTTGATTGCGTTTGACTTTCATTTGATACAATTAGCTTTGTAGAACGTATTTAACTTTCATTTGATTCAAATAGTTTTGTTTGAATGTGTTTGACTTTCATTTGATCCCATCAGCTTTGTAGAATGTATTTGACTTTCATTTGATTCCATCAGCTTTGTTTATATTTATTTGACTTTCATTTGATTCAAGTAGCTTTGTTCGAATGTGGTTGACTTTCATTTGATTCAATTAGCTTTGTAGAATATATTTGACTTTCATTTGAGTCAAATAGCTTTGTTTGAATGTGTTTGACTTACATTTGATTCAATTAGCTTTGTAGAATGTATTTGACATTCATTTAATTAAAATAGCTTTGTTTGAATGTGTTTGACTTTCATTTGATTAAATTAGCTTTGTATGAATGTGTTTGACTTTCATTTGATTCAATTAGCTTTGTAGAATGTATTTGACTTTCATTTGATTCAAATAGCTTTGTTTGAATTTATTTGACTCTCATTTGATTCTAATAGCTTTTGTTTGAATGTGTTTGACTTTCATTTGATTCAATTAGCTTTGTAGAATGTATTTGACTTTCATTTGATTCTAATAGCTTTTGTTTGAATGTGTTTGACTTTCATTTGATTCAATTAGCTTTGTTTGAATGTGCTTGACTTTAATTTGATTCAATTAGCTTTGTTTGAAAGTGTTTGACTTTAATTTTATTCAATTAGCGTTGTAGAATGTATTAGACTTTTATTTGATTTAATTAGCTTTGTTTGAATGTATTTGACTCTACTTTGATTCAAATAGCTTTGTTTGAATGTGTTTGACTTTCATTTGATTCAAATAGCTTTGTTTGAATGTGTTTGACTTTCATTTGATTCAATTAGCTTTGTGGAATGTATTTGACATTCATTTAATTTAAATAGATTTGTTTGAATGTGTTTGACTTTCATTTGATTCAACTAGCTTTGTTTGAATGTGTTTGACTTTCATTTGATTCAATTAGCTTTGTAGAATGTATTTGACTTTCATTTAATTCAAATAGATTTGTTTGAATGTGTTTAACTTTCATTTGATTCAATTAGCTTTGTTTGAATGTGTTTGACTTTCATTTGATTCAATTAGCTTTGTAGAATGTATTTGACTTTCATTTGATTCAAATAGCTTTGTTTGAATGTGTTTGACTTTCAATTGATTAAATTAGCTTTGTAGAATGTATTTGACCGTCATTTGATTCAAATAGCTTTGTTTGAATGTGTTTGAATTTCATTTAATTCAATTTGCTTTGTAGAATGCATTTCACTTTCATTTGATTTATATAGCTTTGTTTGAATGTGTTTGACTTTCATTTAAATTAAAAAGCTTTTTTTTAATGTGTTTGACTTTCATTTGATTTAAAAGGCTTTGTTTGAACTTTCATTTGATTCAATTAGCTTTGTAGAATGTATTTGACTTTCATTTGATTCAAATAGCTTTATTTGAATGTGTTTGACTTTCATTTGATTCAATTAGCTTTGTAGAATGTATTTGACTTTCATTTGATTCGAAATCTTTGTTTGAATGTGTTTGACTTTCATTTGATTCAATTAGCTTTGTTTGAATGTGTTTGACTTTAATTTTATTCAATTAGCGTTGTAGAATGTATTAGACTTTTATTTGATTTAATTAGCTTTGTTTGAATGTATTTGACTCTCATTTGATTCAAATAGCTTTGTTTGAATGTGTTTGACTTTCATTTGATTCAAATAGCTTTGTTTGAATGTGTTTGACTTTCATTTGATTCAATTAGCTTTGTAGAATGTATTTGACTTTCATTTGATTAAAATAGCTTTGTTTGAATGTGCTTGACTTTCATCTGATTCAATTAGCTTTGTTTGAATGTGTGTGACTTTCATTTGATTCAATTAGGTTTGTGTGAATGTGTTTGACTTTCATTTGATTCAATTAGCTTAGTTTGAATGTGTTTGACTTTCATTTGATTCAATTAGCTTTGTAGAATGTATTTGACATTCATTTAATTTAAATAGCTTTGTTTGAATGTGTTTGACTTTCAATTTATTCAATTAGCTTTGTTTGAATGTGTTTGACTTTCATTTGATTCAATTAGCTTTGTAGAATGTACTTGAATTTCATTTGATTCAATTAGCTTTGTTTGAATGTGTTTGACTTTCATTTTATTCAATTACCTTTGTAGAATGTATTTGACTTTCATTTGATTAAAATAGCTTTGTTTGAATGTGCTTGACTTTCATTTGATTCAATTAGCTTCGTTTGAATGTGTTTGACTTTCATGTGATTCAATTAGCTTTGTGGAATGTATTTGACTTTCATTTGATTCAATTAGCTTTGTTTGAATGTGTTTGACTTTCATTTGATTCAATTAGCTTTGTAGAATGTATTTGACTCTCATTTGATTCAAATAGCTTTGTTTGAATGCGTTTAACTTTCATTAGATTCAATTAGCTTTGTAGAATGCATTTCACTTTCATTTGATTCAATTACCTTTGTAGAATGTATTTGACTTTCATTTGATTAATATAGCTTTGTTTGAATGTGCTTGACTTTCATTTGATTCAATTAGCTTCGTTTGAATGTGTTTGACTTTCATTTGATTCAATTAGCTTTGTTGAATGTATTTGACTTTCATTTGAGTCAATTAGCTTTGTTTGAATGTGTTTGACTTTCATTTGATTCAATTAGCTTTGTAGAATGTATTTGACTCTCATTTGATTCAAATAGCTTTGTTTGAATGCGTTTAACTTTCATTTGATTCAATTAGCTTAGTAGAATACATTTCACTTTCATTCAATTTAAACAACTTTGTTTGAATGTGTTTGACTTTCATTTGACTCAAATAGCTTTATTTGATTGCGTTTGACTTTCATTTGTTACAATTAGCTTTGTAGAACTTTTTTTACTTTCATTTGATTCAAATAGCTTTGTTTGAATGTGTTTGACATTCATTTGATTCCATCAGTTTAGTAGAATATCTTTGACTTTCAATTGATTCAAATAGCTTTGTTTGAATGTGTTTGACTTTCATTTGATTCAAATAGCTTTGTAGAATGTATTTGACATTCATTTAATTAAAATAGCTTTGTTTGAATGGTTTTGACTTTCATTTGATTCAATTAGCTTTGTTTGAATGTGTTTGACATTCATTTGATTCAATTAGCTTTGTAGAATGTATTTGACTTTCATTTGATTCAAATAGCTTTGTTTAAATGTGTTTGACTTTCAATTGATTCAATTAGCTTTGTAGAATTTATTTGATTGTCATTTGATTCAAATAGCTTTGTTTGAATGTGTTTGAATTTCATTTAATTCAATTTGCTTTGTAGAATGCATTTCACTTTCATTTGATTTATATAGCTTTGTTTGAATGTGTTTGACTTTCATTTAAATTAAAAAGCTTTTTTTGAATGTGTTTGACTTTCATTTGATTTAAAAGGCTTTGTTTGAACTTTCATTTGATTCAATTAGCTTTATTTGAATGTGTTTGACTTTCATTTGATTCAATTAGCTTTGTAGAATATATTTGACTTTCATTTGATTCGAAATCTTTGTTAGAATGTGTTTGACTTTCATTTGATTCAATTAGCTTTGTTTGAATGTGTTTGACTTTAATTTTATTCAATTAGCGTTGTAGAATGTATTAGACTTGTATTTGATTTAATTAGCTTTGTTTGAATGTGTTTGACTTTCATTTGATTCAATTAGCTTAGTTTGAATGTGTTTGACTTTCATTTGATTCAATTAGCTTTGTAGAATGTATTTGACATTCATTTAATTTAAATAGCTTTGTTTGAATGTGTTTGACTTTCAATTTATTCAATTAGCTTTGTTTGAATGTGTTTGACTTTCATTTGATTCAATTAGCTTTGTAGAATGTACTTGAATTTCATTTGATTCAATTAGCTTTGTTTGAATGTGTTTGACTTTCATTTTATTCAATTAGCTTTGTAGAATGTATTTGACTTTCATTTGATTAAAATAGCTTTGTTTGAATGTGCTTGACTTTCATTTGATTCAATTAGCTTCGTTTGAATGTGTTTGACTTTCATTTGATTCAATTAGCTTTGTGGAATGTATTTGACTTTCATTTGATTCAATTAGCTTTGTTTGAATGTGTTTGACTTTCATTTGATTCAATTAGCTTTGTAGAATACATTTCACTTTCATTTAATTTAAACAACTTTGTTTGAATGTGTTTGACTTTCATTTGATTCAATTAGCTTTGTAGAATGTATTTGACATTCATTTAATTAAATTAGCTTTGTTTGAATGTGTTTGACTATCATTTGATTCAATTAGCTTTGTAGGATGTATTTGACTCTCATTTGATTCAAATAGCTTTGTTTGAATGCGTTTAACTTTCATTAGATTCAATTAGCTTTGTAGAATGCATTTCACTTTCATTTGATTCAATTACCTTTGTAGAATGTATTTGACTTTCATTTGATTAATATAGCTTTGTTTGAATGTGCTTGACTTTCATTTGATTCAATTAGCTTCGTTTGAATGTGTTTGACTTTCATTTGATTCAATTAGCTTTGTTGAATGTATTTGACTTTCATTTGAGTCAATTAGCTTTGTTTGAATGTGTTTGACTTTCATTTGATTCAATTAGCTTTGTAGAATGTATTTGACTCTCATTTGATTCAAATAGCTTTGTTTGAATGCGTTTAACTTTCATTTGATTCAATTAGCTTAGTAGAATACATTTCACTTTCATTCAATTTAAACAACTTTGTTTGAATGTGTTTGACTTTCATTTGACTCAAATAGCTTTATTTGATTGCGTTTGACTTTCATTTGTTACAATTAGCTTTGTAGAACTTTTTTTACTTTCATTTGATTCAAATAGCTTTGTTTGAATGTGTTTGACATTCATTTGATTCCATCAGTTTAGTAGAATATCTTTGACTTTCAATTGATTCAAATAGCTTTGTTTGAATGTGTTTGACTTTCATTTGATTCAAATAGTTTTGTAGAATGTATTTGACATTCATTTAATTAAAATAGCTTTGTTTGAATGGTTTTGACTTTCATTTGATTCAATTAGCTTTGTTTGAATGTGTTTGACATTCATTTGATTCAATTAGCTTTGTAGAATGTATTTGACTTTCATTTGATTCAAATAGCTTTGTTTAAATGTGTTTGACTTTCAATTGATTCAATTAGCTTTGTAGAATTTATTTGATTGTCATTTGATTCAAATAGCTTTGTTTGAATGTGTTTGAATTTCATTTAATTCAATTTGCTTTGTAGAATGCATTTCACTTTCATTTGATTTATATAGCTTTGTTTGAATGTGTTTGACTTTCATTTAAATTAAAAAGCTTTTTTTGAATGTGTTTGACTTTCATTTGATTTAAAAGGCTTTGTTTGAACTTTCATTTGATTCAATTAGCTTTATTTGAATGTGTTTGACTTTCATTTGATTCAATTAGCTTTGTAGAATATATTTGACTTTCATTTGATTCGAAATCTTTGTTAGAATGTGTTTGACTTTCATTTGATTCAATTAGCTTTGTTTGAATGTGTTTGACTTTAATTTTATTCAATTAGCGTTGTAGAATGTATTAGACTTGTATTTGATTTAATTAGCTTTGTTTGAATGTGTTTGACTTTCATTTGATTCAATTAGCTTAGTTTGAATGTGTTTGACTTTCATTTGATTCAATTAGCTTTGTAGAATGTATTTGACATTCATTTAATTTAAATAGCTTTGTTTGAATGTGTTTGACTTTCAATTTATTCAATTAGCTTTGTTTGAATGTGTTTGACTTTCATTTGATTCAATTAGCTTTGTAGAATGTACTTGAATTTCATTTGATTCAATTAGCTTTGTTTGAATGTGTTTGACTTTCATTTTATTCAATTAGCTTTGTAGAATGTATTTGACTTTCATTTGATTAAAATAGCTTTGTTTGAATGTGCTTGACTTTCATTTGATTCAATTAGCTTCGTTTGAATGTGTTTGACTTTCATTTGATTCAATTAGCTTTGTGGAATGTATTTGACTTTCATTTGATTCAATTAGCTTTGTTTGAATGTGTTTGACTTTCATTTGATTCAATTAGCTTTGTAGAATGTATTTGACTCTCATTTGATTCAAATAGCTTTGTTTGAATGCGTTTAACTTTCATTAGATTCAATTAGCTTTGTAGAATGCATTTCACTTTCATTTGATTCAATTACCTTTGTAGAATGTATTTGACTTTCATTTGATTAATATAGCTTTGTTTGAATGTGCTTGACTTTCATTTGATTCAATTAGCTTCGTTTGAATGTGTTTGACTTTCATTTGATTCAATTAGCTTTGTTGAATGTATTTGACTTTCATTTGAGTCAATTAGTTTTGTTTGAATGTGTTTGACTTTCATTTGATTCAATTAGCTTTGTAGAATGTATTTGACTCTCATTTGATTCAAATAGCTTTGTTTGAATGCGTTTAACTTTCATTTGATTCAATTAGCTTAGTAGAATACATTTCACTTTCATTCAATTTAAACAACTTTGTTTGAATGTGTTTGACTTTCATTTGACTCAAATAGCTTTATTTGATTGCGTTTGACTTTCATTTGTTACAATTAGCTTTGTAGAACTTTTTTACTTTCATTTGATTCAAATAGCTTTGTTTGAATGTGTTTGACATTCATTTGATTCCATCAGTTTAGTAGAATATCTTTGACTTTCAATTGATTCAAATAGCTTTGTTTGAATGTGTTTGACTTTCATTTGATTCAAATAGCTTTGTAGAATGTATTTGACATTCATTTAATTAAAATAGCTTTGTTTGAATGGTTTTGACTTTCATTTGATTCAATTAGCTTTGTTTGAATGTGTTTGACATTCATTTGATTCAATTAGCTTTGTAGAATGTATTTGACTTTCATTTGATTCAAATAGCTTTGTTTAAATGTGTTTGACTTTCAATTGATTCAATTAGCTTTGTAGAATTTATTTGATTGTCATTTGATTCAAATAGCTTTGTTTGAATGTGTTTGAATTTCATTTAATTCAATTTGCTTTGTAGAATGCATTTCACTTTCATTTGATTTATATAGCTTTGTTTGAATGTGTTTGACTTTCATTTAAATTAAAAAGCTTTTTTTGAATGTGTTTGACTTTCATTTGATTTAAAAGGCTTTGTTTGAACTTTCATTTGATTCAATTAGCTTTATTTGAATGTGTTTGACTTTCATTTGATTCAATTAGCTTTGTAGAATATATTTGACTTTCATTTGATTCGAAATCTTTGTTAGAATGTGTTTGACTTTCATTTGATTCAATTAGCTTTGTTTGAATGTGTTTGACTTTAATTTTATTCAATTAGCGTTGTAGAATGTATTAGACTTTTATTTGATTTAATTAGCTTTGTTTGAATGTATTTGACTTTCATTTGATTCAAATAGCTTTGTTTGAATGTGTTTGACTTTCATTTGATTCAAATAGCTTTGTTTGAATGTGTTTGACTTTCATTTGATTCAATTAGCTTTGTAGAATGTATTTGACTTTCATTTGATTAAAATAGCTTTGTTTGAATGTGCTTGACTTTCATCTGATTCAATTAGCTTTGTTTGAATGTGTGTGACTTTCATTTGATTCAATTAGCTTTGTGTGAATGTGTTTGACTTTCATTTGATTCAATTAGCTTAGTTTGAATGTATTTGACTTTCAATTGATTCAAATAGCTTTGTTTGAATGTGTTTGACTTTCATTTGATTCAATTAGCTTTGTAGAATAAATTTGACATTCATTTAATTTAAATAGCTTTGTTTGAATGTGTTTGACTTTCAATTGATTCAATTAGCTTTGTTTGAATGTGTTTGACTTTCATTTGATTCAATTAGTTTTGTAGAATGTATTTGACTTTCATTTGATTCAATTAGCTTTGTTTGAATGTGTTTGACTTTCATTTTATTCAATTAGCTTTGTAGGATGTATTTGACTTTCATTTGATTAAAATAGCTTTGTTTGAATGTGCTTGACTTTCATTTGATTCAATTAGCTTCGTTTGAATGTGTTTGACTTTCATTTGATTCAATTAGCTTTGTTGAATGTATTTTACTTTCATTTGATTCAATTAGCTTTGTTTGAATGTCTTTGACTTTCATTTGATTCAATTAGCTTTGTAGAATGTATTTGACTCTCATTTGATTCAAATAGCTTTGTTTGAATGCGTTTAACTTTCATTTGATTCAATTAGCTTAGTAGAATACATTTCACTTTCATTTTATTTAAACAACGTTGTTTGAATGTGTTTGACTTTCATTTGACTCAAATAGCTTTATTTGATTGCGTTTGACTTTCATTTGATACAATTAGCTTTGTAGAACTTATTTGACTTTCATTTGATTCAAATAACTTTGTTTTAACGTGTTTGACATTCATTTGATTCCATCAGCTTTGTAGAATATCTTTGACTTTCAAATGATTCAAATAGCTTTGTTTGAATGTGTATGAATTTCATTTGATTAAATTAGCTTTGTAGAATGTATTTGACTTTCATTTGATTCAAATAGCTTTGTTTGAATGTGTTTGACTTTCATTTGAATCAATTAGCTTTGTAGAATGTATTTGACTTTCATTTGATTAATATAGCTTTGTTTGAATGTGCTTGACTTTCATTTGATTCAATTAGCTTCGTTTGAATGTGTTTGACTTTCATTTGATTCAATTAGCTTTGTTGAATGTATTTGACTTTCATTTGATTCAATTAGCTTTGTTTGAATGTGTTTGACTTTCATTTGATTCAATTAGCTTTGTAGAATGTATTTGACTCTCATTTGATTCAAATAGCTTTGTTTGAATGCGTTTAACTTTCATTTGATTCAATTAGCTTAGTAGAATACATTTCACTTTCATTTTATTTAAACAACTTTGTTTGAATGTGTTTGACTTTCATTTTACTCAAATAGCTTTTTTTGATTGCGTTTGAATTTCATTTGATAAAATTAGCTTTGTAGAACTTATTTGACTTTCATTTGATTCAAATAGCTTTGTTTTAACGTGTTTGACATTCATTTGATTCCATCAGCTTTGTAGAATATCTTTGACTTTCAAATGATTCAAATAGCTTTGTTTGAATGTGTATGAATTTCATTTGATTAAATTAGCTTTGTAGAATGTATTTGACTTTCATTTGATTCAATTAGCTTCGTTTGAATGTGTTTGACTTTCATTTGATTCAATTAGCTTTGTTGAATGTATTTGACTTTCATTTGAGTCAATTAGCTTTGTTTGAATGTGTTTGACTTTCATTTGATTCAATTAGCTTTGTAGAATGTATTTGACTCTCATTTGATTCAAATAGCTTTGTTTGAATGCGTTTAACTTTCATTTGATTCAATTAGCTTAGTAGAATACATTTCACTTTCATTTTATTTAAACAACTTTGTTTGAATGTGTTTGACTTTCATTTGACTCAAATAGCTTTATTTGATTGCGTTTCACTTTCATTTGATACAATTAGCTTTGTAGAACTTATTTGACTTTCATTTGATTCAAATAGCTTTGTTTTAACGTGTTTGACATTCATTTGATTCCATCAGCTTTGTAGAATATCTTTGACTTTCAAATGATTCAAATAGCTTTGTTTGAATGTGTATGAATTTCATTTGATTAAATTAGCTTTATAGAATGTATTTGACTTTCATTTGATTCAAATAGCTTTGTTTGAATGTGTTTGACTTTCATTTGAATCAATTAGCTTTGTAGAATGTATTTGACTTTCATTTGATTAATATAGCTTTGTTTGAATGTGCTTGACTTTCATTTGATTCAATTAGCTTCGTTTGAATGTGTTTGACTTTCATTTGATTCAATTAGCTTTGTTGAATGTATTTGACTTTCATTTGATTCAATTAGCTTTGTTTGAATGTGTTTGACTTTCATTTGATTCAATTAGCTTTGTAGAATGTATTTGACTCTCATTTGATTCAAATAGCTTTGTTTGAATGCGTTTAACTTTCATTGGATTCAATTAGCTTAGTAGAATACATTTCACTTTCATTTTATTTAAACAACTTTGTTTGAATGTGTTTGACTTTCATTTTACTGAAATAGCTTTATTTGATTGCGTTTGACTTTCATTTGATACAATTAGCTTTGTAGAACTTATTTGACTTTCATTTGATTCAAATAGCTTTGTTTTAACGTGTTTGACATTCATTTGATTCCATCAGCTTTGTAGAATATCTTTGACTTTCAAATGATTCAAATAGCTTTGTTTGAATGTGTATGAATTTCATTTGATTAAATTAGCTTTGTAGAATGTATTTGACTTTCATTTGATTCAATTAGCTTCGTTTGAATGTGTTTGACTTTCATTTGATTCAATTAGCTTTGTTGAATGTATTTGACTTTCATTTGAGTCAATTAGCTTTGTTTGAATGTGTTTGACTTTCATTTGATTCAATTAGCTTTGTAGAATGTATTTGACTCTCATTTGATTCAAATAGCTTTGTTTGAATGCGTTTAACTTTCATTTGATTCAATTAGCTTAGTAGAATACATTTCACTTTCATTCAATTTAACCAACTTTGTTTGAATGTGTTTGACTTTCATTTGACTCAAATAGCTTTATTTGATTGCGTTTGACTTTCATTTGTTACAATTAGCTTTGTAGAACTTTTTTTACTTTCATTTGATTCAAATAGCTTTGTTTGAATGTGTTTGACATTCATTTGATTCCATCAGCTTTGTAGAATATCTTTGACTTTCAATTGATTCAAATAGCTTTGTTTGAATGTGTATGAATTTCATTTGATTAAATTAGCTTTGTAGAATGTATTTGACTTTCATTTGATTCAAATAGCTTTGTTTGAATGTGTTTGACTTTCATTTGAATCAATTAGCTTTGTAGAATGTATTTGACTTTCATTTGATTAATATAGCTTTGTTTGAATGTGCTTGACTTTCATTTGATTCTATTAGCTTCGTTTGAATGTGTTTGACTTTCATTTGATTCAATTAGCTTTGTTGAATGTATTTGACTTTCATTTGATTCAATTAGATTTGTTTGAATGTGTTTGACTTTCATTTGATTCAATTAGCTTTGTAGAATGTATTTAACTCTCATTTGATTCAAATAGCTTTGTTTGAATGCGTTTAACTTTCATTTGATTCAATTAGCTTAGTAGAATACATTTCACTTTCATTTTATTTAAACAACTTTGTTTGAATGTGTTTCACTTTCATTTTACTCAAATAGCTTTATTTGATTGCGTTTGACTTTCATTTGATTAAAATAGCTTTGTTAGAATGTGCTTGACTTTCATCTGATTCAATTAGCTTTGTTTGAATGTGTGTGACTTTCATTTGATTCAATTAGCTTTGTTGAATGTATTTGACTTTCATTTGATTCAAATAGCTTTGTTTGAATGCGTTTAACTTTCATTTGATTCTATTAGCTTCGTTTGAATGTGTTTGACTTTCATTTGATTCAATTAGCTTTGTTGAATGTATTTGACTTTCATTTGATTCAATTAGCTTTGTTTGAATGTGTTTGACTTTCATTTGATTCAATTAGCTTTGTAGAATGTATTTGACTCTCATTCGATTCAAATAGCTTTGTTTGAATGCGTTTAACTTTCATTTGATTCAATTAGCTTAGTAGAATACATTTCACTTTCATTTTATTTAAACAACTTTGTTTGAATGTGTTTGACTTTCATTTTACTCAAATAGCTTTATTTGATTGCGTTTGACTTTCATTTGATAAAATTAGCTTTGTAGAACTTATTTGACTTTCATTTGATTCAAATAGCTTTGTTTTAACGTGTTTGACATTCATTTGATTCCATCAGCTTTGTAGAATATCTTTGACTTTCAAATGATTCAAATAGCTTTGTTTGAATGTGTATGAATTTCATTTGATTAAATTAGCTTTGTAGAATGTATTTGACTTTCATTTGATTCAAATAGCTTTGTTTGAATGTGTTTGACTTTCATTTGAATCAATTAGCTTTGTAGAATGTATTTGACTTTCATTTCATTAATATAGCTTTGTTTGAATGTGTTTGACTTTCATTTGATTCAATTAGCTTTGTAGAATGTATTTGACTTTCATTTGATTAAAATAGCTTTGTTTGAATGTGCTTGACTTTCATCTGATTCAATTAGCTTTGTTTGAATGTGTGTGACTTTCATTTGATTCAATTAGCTTTGTTGAATGTATTTGACTTTCATTTGATTCAAATAGCTTTGTTTGAATGCGTTTAACTTTCATTTGATTCAATTAGCTTTGTATAATACATTTCACTTTCATTTAATTTAAACGATTTTGTTTGAATGCGTTTGACTTTCATTTGATACAATTAGCTTTGTAGAACGTATTTGACTTTCATTTGATTCAAATAGCTTTGTTTGAATGTGTTTGACTTTCATTTGATTCAATTAGCTTTGTAGAATGTATTTGACTTTCATTTGATTAAAATAGCTTTGTATGAATGTGCTTGACTTTCATTTGATTCAATTAGCTTTGTTTGAATGGGTTTGACTTTCATTTGATTCAATTAGCTTTGTTTGAATGTGTTTGACTATCATTTGATTCAATTAGCTTTGTTTGAATGTGTTTGACTTTCATTTGATTCAATTAGCTTTGTAGAATGTATTTGACTCTCATTTGATTCAAATAGCTTTGTTTGAATGCGTTTAACTTTCATTTCATTCAATTAGCTTAGTAGAATACATTTCACTTTCATTCAATTTAAACAACTTTGTTTGAATGTGTTTGACTTTCATTTGACTCAAATAGCTTTATTTGATTGCGTTTGACTTTCATTTGATATAATTAGCTTTGTAGAACTTATTTGACTTTCATTTGATTCAAATAGCTTTGTTTTAATGTGTTTGACATTCATTTGATTCCATCAGCTTTGTAGAATATCTTTGACTTTCAATTGATTCAAATAGCTTTGTTTGAATGTGTATGACTTTCATTTAATTCAATTAGCTTTGTAGAATGTATTTGACTTTCATTTGATTCAAATAGCTTTGTTTGAATGTGTTTGACTTTCATTTGAATCAATTAGCTTTGTGGAATGTATTTGACTTTCATTTAATTAATATAGCTTTGTTTGAATGTGCTTGACTTTCATTTGATTCAATTAGCTTCGTTTGAATGTGTTTGACTTTCATTTGATTGAATTAGCTTTGTTGAATGTATTTGACTTTCATTTGATTCAATTAGCATTGTTTGAATGTGTTTGACTTTCATTTGATTCAATTAGCTTTGTAGAATGTATTTGGCTTTCATTTGATTCAAATAGCTTTGTTTGAATGTGTTTGATTTTAATTTGATTCAATTAGCTTTGTAGAATGTATTTGACTTTCATTTCACTCAAATAACTTTGTTTGAATGTGTTTCACTTTCATTTGATTCAATTAGCTTTGTAGAATGTATTTGACTTTCATTTAAGTCAAATAGCTTTGTTTTAATGTGTTTGACTTTCATTTGAATCAATTAGCTTTGTAGAATGTATTTGACTTTCATTTCATTAATATAGCTTTGTTTGAATGTGTTTGACTTTCATTTGATTCAATTAGCTTTGTTAGAATGTATTTGACTTTCATTTGATTAAAATAGCTTTGTTTGAATGTGCTTGACTTTCATCTGATTCAATTAGCTTTGTTTGAATGTGTGTGACTTTCATTAGATTCAATTAGCTTTGTTGAATGTATTTGACTTTCATTTGATTCAAATAGCTTTGTTTGAATGCATTTAACTTTCATTTGATTCAATTAGCTTTGTAGAATACATTTCACTTTCATTTAATTTAAACAACTTTGTTTGAATGTGTTTGACTTTCATTTGACTCAAATAGCATTATTTGACTGCGTTTGACTTTCATTTGATACAATTAGCTTTGTAGAACGTATTTGACTTTCATTTGATTCAAATAGCTTTGTTTAAATGTGTTTGACTTTCATTTGATTCAATTAGCTTTGTAGAATGTATTTGACTTTCATTTGATTAAAATAGCTTTGTTTGAATGTGCTTGACTTTCATTTGATTCAATTAGCTTTGTTTGAATGTGTTTGACTTTCATTTGATTCAATTAGCTTTGTTTGAATGTGTTTTGACTATCATTTGATTCAATTAGCTTTGTTTGAAT
Source organism: Chenopodium quinoa (assembly GCF_001683475.1). Taxonomy (NCBI): domain Eukaryota; kingdom Viridiplantae; phylum Streptophyta; class Magnoliopsida; order Caryophyllales; family Amaranthaceae; genus Chenopodium; species Chenopodium quinoa. Next base: position 51,425 of record NW_018745610.1, read on the forward strand.
GTGTTTCACTTTCATTTGATTCAATTAGCTTTGTAGAATGTATTTGACTCTCATTTGATTCAAATAGCTTTGTTTGAATGCGTTTAACTTTCATTTGATTCAATTAGCTTTGTAGAATACATTTCACTTTCATTTAATTTAAACAACTTTGTTTGAATGTGTTTGACTTTCATTTGACTCAAATAGCTTTATTTGATTGCGTTTGACTTTCATTTGATACAATTAGCTTTGTAGAACTTATTTGACTTTCATTTTATTCAAATAGCTTTGTTTTAATGTGTTTGACATTCATTTGATTCCATCAGCTTTGTAGAATATCTTTGACTTTGAATTGATTCAAATAGCTTTGTTTGAATGTGTATGACTTTCATTTTATTCAATTAGCTTTGTAGAATGTATTTGACTTTCATTTGATTCAAATAGCTTTGTTTGAATGTGTTTGACTTGCATTTGAATCAATTAGCTTTGTAGAATGTATTTGACTTTCATTTGATTAATATAGCTTTGTTTGAATGTGCTTGACTTTCATTTGATTCAATTAGCTTCGTTTGAATGTGTTTGACTTTCATTTGATTCAATTAGCTTTGTTGAATGTATTTGACTTTCATTTGATTCAATTAGCTTTGTTTGAATGTGTTTGACTTTCATTTGATTCAATTAGCTTTGTAGAATGTATTTGGCTTTCATTTGATTCAAATAGCTTTGTTTGAATGTGTTTGATTTTAATTTGATTCAATTAGCTTTGTAGAATGTATTTGACTTTCATTTCACTCAAATAACTTTGTTTGAATGTGTTTCACTTTCATTAGATTCAATTAGCTTTGTTGAATGTATTTGACTTTCATTTGATTCAAATAGCTTTGTTTGAATGCATTTAACTTTCATTTGATTCAATTAGCTTTGTAGAATACATTTCACTTTCATTTAATTTAAACAACTTTGTTTGAATGTGTTTGACTTTCATTTGACTCAAATAGCTTTATTTGACTGCGTTTGACTTTCATTTGATACAATTAGCTTTGTAGAACGTATTTGCTTTCATTTGATTCAAATAGCTTTGTTTAAATGTGTTTGACTTTCATTTGATTCAATTAGCTTTGTAGAATGTATTTGACTTTCATTTGATTAAAATAGCTTTGTTTGAATGTGCTTGACTTTCATTTGATTCAATTAGCTTTGTTTGAATGTGTTTGACTATCATTTGATTCAATTAGCTTTGTTTGAATGTGTTTCACTTTCATTTGATTCAATTAGCTTTGTAGAATGTATTTGACTCTCATTTGATTCAAATAGCTTTGTTTGAATGCGTTTAACTTTCATTTGATTCAATTAGCTTTGTAGAATACATTTCACTTTCATTTAATTTAAACAACTTTGTTTGAATGTGTTTGACTTTCATTTGACTCAAATAGCTTTATTTGATTGCGTTTGACTTTCATTTGATACAATTAGCTTTGTAGAACTTATTTGACTTTCATTTTATTCAAATAGCTTTGTTTTAATGTGTTTGACATTCATTTGATTCCATCAGCTTTGTAGAATATCTTTGACTTTGAATTGATTCAAATAGCTTTGTTTGAATGTGTATGACTTTCATTTTATTCAATTAGCTTTGTAGAATGTATTTGACTTTCATTTGATTCAAATAGCTTTGTTTGAATGTGTTTGACTTGCATTTGAATCAATTAGCTTTGTAGAATGTATTTGACTTTCATTTGATTAATATAGCTTTGTTTGAATGTGCTTGACTTTCATTTGATTCAATTAGCTTCGTTTGAATGTGTTTTGACTTTCATTTGATTCAATTAGCTTTGTTGAATGTATTTGACTTTCATTTGATTCAATTAGCTTTGTTTGAATGTGTTTGACTTTCATTTGATTCAATTAGCTTTGTAGAATGTATTTGGCTTTCATTTGATTCAAATAGCTTTGTTTGAATGTGTTTGATTTTAATTTGATTCAATTAGCTTTGTAGAATGTATTTGACTTTCATTTCAGTCAAATAACTTTGTTTGAATGTGTTTCACTTTTCATTTGATTCAATTAGCTTTGTAGAATGTATTTGACTTTCATTTAAGTCAAATAGCTTTGTTTGAATGTGTTTGACTTTCATTTGATTCAACTAGCTTTGTAGAATGTCTTTGACATTCATTTAATTAAAATAGATTTGTTTGAATGTGTTTGACTTTCATTTGATTCAATTAGCTTTGTATGAATGTGTTTGACTTTCATTTGATTCAATTAGCTTTGTAGAATGTATTTGACTTTCATTTGATTCAAATAGCTTTGTTTGAATTTATATGACTCTCATTTGATTCAAATATCTTTGTTTGAATGTGTTTGACTTTCATTTGATTCAATTAGCTTTGTAGAATGTATTTGACTTTCATTTGATTCAAATAGCTTTATTTGAATGTGTTTGACTTTCATTTGATTCAAATAGCTTTGTAGAATGTATTTGACTTTCATTTGATTCGAAATCTTCGTTTGAATGTGTTTTGACTTTCATTTGATTCAATTAGCTTTGTTTGAATGTGTTTGACTTTAATTTTATTCAATTAGCGTTGTAGAATGTATTAGACGTTTATTTGATTTAATTAGCTTTGTTTGAATGTATTTGACTCTCATTTGATTCAAATAGCTTTGTTTGAATGTGTTTGACTTTCATTTGATTCAAATAGCTTTGTTTGAATGTGTTTGACTTTCATTTGATTCAATTAGCTTTTGTAGAATGTATTTGACTTTCATTTGATTAAAATAGCTTTGTTTGAATGTGCTTGACTTTCATCTGATTCAATTAGCTTTGTTTGAATGTGTGTTACTTTCATTTGATTCAATTAGCTTTGTTGAATGTATTTGACTTTCATTTGATTCAAATAGCTTTGTTTGAATGCGTTTAACTTTCATTTGATTCAATTAGATTTGTAGAATACATTTCACTTTCATTTAATTTAAACAACTTTGTTTGAATGTGTTTGACTTTCATTTGACTCAAATAGCTTTATTTGATTGCGTTTGACTTTCATTTGATTCAAATAGCTTTGTTTGAATGTGTTTGACTTTCATTTGATTCAATTAGCTTTGTTTTGAATGTGTTTGACTTTCATTTTATTCAATTAGCTTTGTAGGATGTATTTGACTTTCATTTGATTAAAATAGCTTTGTTTGAATGTGCTTGACTTTCATTTGATTCAATTAGCTTCGTTTGAATGTGTTTGACTTTCATTTTGATTCAATTGGCTTTGTTGAATGTATTTTACTTTCATTTGATTCAATTAGCTTTGTTTGAATGTGTTTGACTTTCATTTGATTCAATTAGCTTTGTAGAATGTATTTGACTCTCATTTGATTTAAATAGCTTTGTTTGAATGCGTTTAACTATTATTTGATTCAATTAGTTTTGTAGAATGCATTTCACTTTCATTTGATTCAATTACCTTTGTAGAATGTATTTGACTTTCATTTGATTAATATAGCTTTGTTTGAATGTGCTTGACTTTCATTTGATTCAATTAGCTTCGTTTGAATGTGTTTGACTTTCATTTGATTCAATTAGCTTTGTTGAATGTATTTGACTTTCATTTGAGTCAATTAGCTTTGTTTGAATGTGTTTGACTTTCATTTGATTCAATTAGCTTTGTAGAATGTATTTGACTCTCATTTGATTCAAATAGCTTTGTTTGAATGCGTTTTAACTTTCATTTGATTCAATTAGCTTAGTAGAATACATTTCACTTTCATTCAATTTAAACAACTTTGTTTGAATGTGTTTGACTTTCATTTGACTCAAATAGCTTTATTTGATTGCGTTGGACTTTCATTTGTTACAATTAGCTTTGTAGAACTTTTTTTACTTTCATTTGATTCAAATAGCTTTGTTTGAATGTGTTTGACATTCATTTGATTCCATCAGCTTTGTAGAATATCTTTGACTTTCAATTGATTCAAATAGCTTTGTTTGAATGTGTATGAATTTCATTTTATTCAATTAGCTTTGTAGAATGTATTTGACTTTCATTTGATTCAAATAGCTTTGTTTGAATGTGTTTCACTTTCATTTGAATTAATTAGCTTTGTAGAATGTATTTGACTTTCATTTGATTAATATAGCTTTGTTTGAATGTGCTTGAGTTTCATTTGATTCTATTAGCTTCGTTTGAATGTGTTTGACTTTCATTTGATTCAATTAGCTTTGTTGAATGTATTTGACTTTCATTTGATTCAATTAGCTTTGTTTGAATGTGTTTGACTTTCATTTGATTCAATTAGCTTTGTAGAATGTATTTAACTCTCATTTGATTCAAATAGCTTTGTTTGAATGCGTTTAACTTTCATTTGATTCAATTAGCTTAGTAGAATACATTTCACTTTCATTTTATTTAAACAACTTTGTTTGAATGTGTTTGACTTTCATTTGACTCAAATAGCTTTATTTGATTGCGTTTGACTTTCATTTGAGACAATTAGCTTTGTAGAACTTATTTGACTTTCATTTGATTCAAATAGCTTTGTTTTAAACGTGTTTGACATTCATTTGATTCCATCAGCTTTGTAGAATATCATTGACTTTCAAATGATTCAAATAGCTTTGTTTGAATGTGTATGAATTTCATTTGATTAAATTAGCTTTGTAGAATGTATTTGACTTTCATTTGATTCAAATAGCTTTGTTTGAATGTGTTTGACTTTCATTTGAATCAATTAGCTTTGTAGAATGTATTTGACTCTCATTTGATTAATATAGCTTTGTTTGAATGTGCTTGACTTTCATTTGATTCAATTAGCTTCGTTTGAATGTGTTTGACTTTCATTTGATTTAATTAGCTTTGTTGAATGTATTTAAACTTTCATTTGATTCAATTAGCTTTGTTTGAATGTGTTTGACTTTCATTTGATTCAATTAGATTTGTAGAATGTATTTGACTCTCATTTGATTCAAATAGCTTTGTTTGAATGCGTTTAACTTTCATTTGATTCAATAGCTTAGTAGAATACATTTCACTTTCATTTTTATTTAAACAACTTTGTTCGAATGTGTTTGACTTTCATTTTACTCAAATAGCTTTATTTGATTGCGTTTGACTTTCATTTGATACAATTAGCTTTGTAGAACTTATTTGACTTTCATTTGATTCAATAGCTTTGTTTTAAGTGTTTGACATTCATTTTGATTCCATTAGATTTGTAGAATATCTTTGACTTTCAAATTGATTCAAATAGCTTTGTTTGAATGTGTTTGACTTTCATTTGATTCAATTAGCTTTGTAGAATGTATTTGACTTTCATTTGATTCAAATAGCTTTTGTTTGAATGTGTTTGACTTTTCATTTGATTCAATTAGCTTTGTTTTTTTTTTTTGTAATGTTGATTTCATTTATTAATGCTTTGTTTGAATGTGTTTTTGACTTTTCATTTGATTCAATTAGCTTTGTTGAATGTATTTGACTTTCATTTGATTCAAATAGCTTTGTTTGAATGCGTTTAACTTTCATTTGATTCAATTAGCTTTGTAGAATACATTTCACTTTCATTTAATTTAAACGACTTTGTTTGAATGTGTTTGACTTTCATTTGACTTAAATAGCTTTATTTGATTGCGTTTGACTTTCATTTGATACAATTAGCTTTGTTAGAATCGTTATTTGACTTTCATTTGATTCAAATAGCTTTTTTTGTTTGAACTGTGTTTGACTTTCATTTGATTCAATTAGCTTTGTTAGAATGTATTTGACTTTCATTTGATTAAATAGCTTTGTTTGAATGTGCTTGACTTTCATTTTGATTCAATTAGCTTTGTTTGAATGTGTTTGACTTTCATTTGATTCAATTAGCTTTGTTTGAATGTTTTTTGACTATCATTTGATTCAATTAGCTTTGTTTGAATGTGTTTGACTTTCATTTGATTCAATTAGCTTTGTAGAATGTATTTGACTCTCATTTGATTCAAAATAGCTTTGTTTGAATGCGTTTAACTTTCATTTCATTCAATTAGCTTTAGTAGAATACATTTCACTTTCATTTAATTTAAAACAACTTTGTTTGAATGTGTTTGACTTTCATTTGACTCAAATAGCTTTATTTGATTGCGTTTGACTTTCATTTGATACAATTAGCTTTGTAGAACTTATTTTGACTTTCATTTGATTCAAATAGCTTTTTTTAATGTGTTTTGACTTTCATTTTGATTCATTTTTGTTTTTGATTTCATTTTCATTTTTTTTATAATTTCATTTGTTTATGTTGTTTGACTTTTCATTTGATTCAAATAGCTTTGTTTGATTGTTTTGACTTTCATTTGATTCAATTAGCTTTGTAGAATGTATTTGACTTTCATTTGATTCAAATAGCTTTTGTTTGAATGTGTTTTGACTTTCATTTTGATTCAATTAGCTTTGTAGAATGTATTTGACTTTCATTTGATTAAATATAGCTTTGTTTGAATGTGCTTGACTTTCATTGATTCAATTAGCTTTCGTTTGAATGTGTTTGACTTTCATTTGATTCAATAGCTTTGTATGAATGTGTTTGACTTTCATTTGATTCAATTAGCTTTGTTTGAATGTGTTTGACTTTCATTTGATTCAATTAGCTTTGTAGAATGTATTTGACTCTCATTTGATTCAAATAGCTTTGTTTGAATGCGTTTAACTTTCATTTGATTCAATTAGCTTTGTAGAATACATTTCACTTTCATTTAATTTAAACAACTTTGTTTTGAATGTGTTTGACTTTCATTTGACTCAAATAGCTTTATTTGATTGCGTTTGACTTTCATTTTTGATACAATTAGCTTTGTAGAACTTATTTTGACTTTCATTTGATTCAAAATAGCTTTGTTTTGAATGTGTTTGACATTTCATTTGATTCATTAGCTTTGTAGAATTATTTGACTTTCAATTTGATTCAAATAGCTTTGTTTGAATGTGTTTGACTTTCATTTGATTCAATTAGCTTTGTAGAATGTATTTGACTTTCATTTGATTCAAATAGCTTTGTTTGAATGTGTTTGACTTTCATTTGATTCAATTAGCTTTTTAGAATGTTTTGACTTTTCATTTGATTCAATTAGCTTTGTTTGAATGTGTTTGACTTCATTTGATTCAATTAGCTTTGTTTGAATGTGTTTGACTTTCATTTGATTCAATTAGCTTTGTAGAATGTATTTGACTCTCATTTTGATTCAAATAGCTTTGTTTGAATGCGTTTAACTTTCATTTGATTCAATTAGCTTGTGAATACATTTCACTTTTTTTAATTTAAAAATTTTTGTTTTAATGTGTTTTGATTTTCATTTGAAGTTCAAATAGCTTTATTTGATATGCTGTTTGACTTTCATTTGATTAGCTTTGTAGTTTGACTTTCATTTGATTCAATTAGCTTTGTAGAATGTATTTGACTTTCATTTGATTAATATAGCTTTGTTTGAATGTGCTTGACTTTCATTTGATTCAATTAGCTTGTTTTAATGTGTTTGACTTTCATTTGATTCAATTAGCTTTGTTGAATGTATTTGACTTTCATTTGATTCAATTAGCTTTGTTTGAATGTGTTTGACTTTCATTTGATTCAATTAGCTTTGTAGAATGTATTTGACTCTCATTTGATTCAAATAGCTTTGTTGAATGCGTTTACTTTCATTTGATTCAATTAGCTTGTAGAATACATTTCACTTTCATTCAATTTAAACAACTTTGTTTGAATGTGTTTGACTTTCATTTGACTCAAATAGCTTTATTTGATTGCGTTTGACTTTCATTTGATACAATTAGCTTTGTAGTTTGACTTTCATTTGATTCAAATAGCTTTGTTTGAATGTGTTTGACTTTCATTTGATTCAATTAGCTTTGTAGAATGTATTTGTTTGTTAGCTTTGTAGAATGTATTTGACTTTCATTTGATTCAAATAGCTTTGTTTGAATGTGTTTGACTTTCATTTGATTCAATTAGCTTTGTAGAATGTATTTGACTTTCATTTGATTAATATAGCTTTGTTTGAATGTTTGACTTTCATTTGATTCAATTAGCTTCGTTTGAATGTGTTTGACTTTCATTTGATTCAATTAGCTTTGTTGAATGTATTTGACTTTCATTTGATTCAATTAGCTTTGTTTGAATGTGTTTGACTTTCATTTGATTCAATTAGCTTTGTAGAATGTATTTGACTCCATTTGATTCAAATAGCTTTGTTTGAATGCGTTTAACTTTCATTTGATTTAATTAGCTTTGTAGAATACATTTCACTTTCATTTAATTTAAACAACTTTGTTTGAATGTGTTTTGACTTTCATTTGACTTAAATAGCTTTATTTGATTGCGTTTGACTTTCATTTGATACAATTAGCTTTGTAGAACTTATTTGACTTTCATTTGATTCAAATAGCTTTGTTTTATTGTGTTTGACATTCATTTGATTCCATCAGCTTTGTAGAATATCTTTGACTTTCAATTGATTCAAATAGGTTTGTTTGAATGTGTATGACTTTCATTGATTCAATTAGCTTTGTAGAATGTATTTGACTTTCATTTGATTCAAATAGCTTTGTTTGAATGTGTTTGAATGTGTTTGACTTTCATTTGATTCAATAGCTTTGTTGAATGTATTTGACTTTCATTTGATTCAATTAGCTTTGTTTGAATGTGTTTGACTTTCATTTGATTCAATTAGCTTTGTAGAATGTATTTGACTCTCATTTGATTCAAATAGCTTTGTTTGAATGCGTTTAACTTTCATTTGATTCAATTAGCTTAGAATACATTTCACTTTCATTCAATTTAGAACAACTTTGTTTGAATGTGTTTTGACTTTCATTTGACTCAAATAGCTTTATTTGATTGCGTTTGACTTTCATTTGATACAATTAGCTTTGTAGAACTTATTTGACTTTCATTTGATTCAAATAGCTTTGTTTGAATGTGTTTGACATTCATTTGATTCCATCAGCTTTGTAGAATATCTTTGACTTTCATTGATTCAATTATTTTGAATGTGTTTGACATTTGATTTAGCACTTTCATTTGATTCAATTAGCTTGTTTGAATGTGTTTGACTTTCATTTGATTCAATTAGCTTTGTAGAATGTATTGACTTCATTTGATTCAATAGCTTTGTTTGAATGCGTTTACTTTCATTTGATTCAATTAGCTTGTGAATACATTTCACTTTCATTCAATTTAAACAACTTTGTTTGAATGTGTTTGACTTTCATTTGACTCAAATAGCTTTATTTGATTGCGTTTGACTTTCATTTGATACAATTAGCTTTGTAGTATTTGACTTTCATTTGATTCAAATAGCTTTTTTGAACATTTGATTCAATTAGCTTTGTGAATGTATTTGACTTTCATTTGATTCAAATAGCTTTGTTTGAATGTGTTTGACTTTCATTTGATTCAATTAGCTTTGTAGAATGTATTTGACTTTCATTTGATTAATATAGCTTTGTTTGAATGTGCTTGACTTTCATTTGATTCAATTAGCTTCGTTTGAATGTGTTTGACTTTCATTTGATTCAATTAGCTTTGTTGAATGTATTTGACTTTCATTTGATTCAATTAGCTTTGTTTGAATGTGTTTGACTTTCATTTGATTCAATTAGCTTTGTGAATGTATTTGACTTCATTTGATTCAAATAGCTTTGTTTGAATGCGTTTAACTTTCATTTGATTCAATTAGCTTTGTAGAATACATTTCACTTTCATTTAATTTAAACAACTTTGTTTGAATGTGTTTGACTTTCATTTGACTCAAATAGCTTTATTTGATTGCGTTTGACTTTCATTTGATACAATTAGCTTTGTAAACTTATTTGACTTTCATTTGATTCAAATAGCTTTGTTTGAATGTGTTTTTTGATTCCATCAGCTTTGTAGAATATCTTTGACTTTCAATTGATTCAAACAGCTTTGTTTGAATGTGTTTGACTTTCATTTGATTCAATTAGCTTTGTAGAATGTATTTGACTTTCATTTGATTCAAATAGCTTTGTTTGAATGTGTTTGACTTTCATTTGATTCAATTAGCTTGTAGAATGTATTTGACTTTCATTTTAAATATGTTTTGTTTAGACATTGATGCTTTGTATGTATTGACCCATATTTATTTGACTTAATTAGCTTTGTAGAATGTTTTGACACTCATTTGATTAAAATAGCTTTGTTTGAATGTGTTTGACTTTCATTTGATTCAATTAGCTTTGTTTGAATGTGTTTGACTTTCATTTGATTCAATTAGCTTTGTTAGAATGTATTTGACTTTCATTTGATTCAAATAGCTTTGTTTGAATGTGTTTGACTTTCATTTGATTCAATTAGCTTTGTAGAATGTATTTGACTTTCATTTGATTAAAATAGTTTGTTTGAATGTTTGACTTTCATTTTATTCAATTAGCTTTGTTTGAATGTGTTTGACTTTCATTTGATTCAATTAGCTTTGTTTAAATGTGTTTGACTTCATTTGTTCAATTAGCTTTGTAGAATGTATTTGACTTCATTTGATTCAAATAGCTTTGTTTGAATGCGTTTAACTTTCATTTGATTCAATTAGCTTTGTAGCAAGTTTGAATAGCTTTGTTTGAATGTGTTTGACTTTCATTTGATTCAATTAGCTTTGTTGAATGTATTTGACTTTCATTTGATTCAAATAGCTTTGTTTGAATGTGTTTGACTTCATTTGATTTAGCTTTTGTTTGATAGCTTTGTTTGAATTTGACTTTCATTTGATTCAATAGCTTTGTTAGAATGTATTTGACTTTCTTTGTTTGAATGTGTTTGACTTTCATTTGATTTGTTTGGCTTTGATTATTGAATGTGTTTGACTTTCATTTGATTCAATTAGCTTTGAAATGTGTTTGACTTCATTTGATTCAATTAGCTTTGTAGAATGTATTTGACTCTCATTTGATTCAAATAGCTTTGTTTGAATGCGTTTAACTTTCATTTGATTCAATTAGCTTTGTAGAATACATTTCACTTTCATTTAATTTAAACAACTTTGTTTGAATGTGTTTGACTTTCATTTGATTCAATTAGCTTTTTTGAATGTGTTTGACTTTCATTTGATTCAATTAGCTTTGTTGAATGTATTTGACTTTCATTTGATTCAAATAGCTTTGTTTGAATGTGTTTGACATTCATTTGATTCCATCAGCTTTGTAGAATATCTTTGACTTTCAACAAATGCTTTGTTTGAATGTGTTTGACTTTCATTTGATTTAAATAGCTTTGTTTGAATGTGTTTGACTTTCATTTGATTCAATTAGCTTTGTAAATGTATTTGACTTTCATTTGATTAAATAGCTTTGTTGAATGTTTGACTTTCATTTTATTCAATTAGCTTTTTTGAATGTGTTTGACTTCATTTGATTCAATTAGCTTTGTAAATGTATTTGACTCTCATTTGATTCAAATAGCTTTGTTTGAATGCGTTTAACTTTCATTTGATTCAATTAGCTTTGTAGAATACATTTCACTTTCATTTAATTTAAACAACTTTGTTTGAATGTGTTTGACTTTCATTTGACTCAATAGCTTTATTTGATGCGTTTGACTTTCATTTGATACAATTAGCTTTGTAGAACTTATTTTACTTTCATTTGATTCAAATAGCTTTGTTTGAATGTGTTTGACATTCATTTGATTCATCAGCTTTGTAGAATATCTTTGACTTTCAATTGATTCAAATAGCTTTGTTTGAATGTGTTTGACTTTCATTTGATTCAATTAGCTTTGTAGAATGTATTTGACTTTCATTTGATTCAAATAGCTTTGTTTGAATGTGTTTGACTTTCATTGATTCAATTAGCTTGACTTTCATTTGAATTATTGAATGTGTTTGATTGATTTGTTTGATTTGATTCAATTAGCTTTTTGAATGTATTTGACTTTCATTTGATTCAATTAGCTTTGTTGAATGTTTGATTGATTCAATTAGCTGACTTTCATTTGATTCAATTAGCTTTGTTGAATGTATTTGACTTTCATTTGATTTAAATAGCTTTGTTTGAATGTGTTTAACTTTCATTTGATTCAATTAGCTTTGTAGAATACATTTCACTTTCATTAATTTAAACAACTTTGTTTGAATGTGTTTGACTTTCATTTGACTCAAATAGCTTATTTGATTGCGTTTGACTTTCATTTGATACAATTAGCTTTGTAGAACTTATTTGACTTTCATTTGATTCAGCTTTGTTTGAATGTGTTTGACATTCATTTGATTCCATCAGCTTTGTAGAATATCTTTGACTTTCAATTGATTCAAATAGCTTTGTTTGAATGTTTTCTTTCATTTGATTCAATTAGCTTTGTAAAATGTATTTGACTTTCATTTGATTCAAATAGCTTTTGTTTGAATGTGTTTGACTTTCATTTGATTCAATTAGCTTTTGAATGTATTTGACTTTCATTTGATTCAAATAGCTTTGTTTGAATGCGTTTAACTTTCATTTGATTCAATTAGCTTTGACTTTCATTTAATTTCAACTTTGTTTGAATGTGTTGACTTTCATTTGACTCAATAGCTTTATTTGATTGCGTTTGACTTTCATTTGATACAATTAGCTTTGTAGAACGTATTTGACTTTCATTTGATTCAAATAGCTTTGTTTGAATGTGTTTGACTTTCATTTGATTCAATTAGCTTTTAGAATGTATTTGACTTTCATTTGATTTTAGCTTTGAATGTGATTCAATTAGCTTTGTTTGAATGTGTTTGACTTTCATTTGATTCAATTAGCTTTGTTTGAATTGTTTGACTTCATTTGTAGCTTTGACTTCAAATAGCTTTGTTTGAATGACTTTCATTTGATTCAATTAGCTTTTGTAGAATACATTTCACTTTCATTTAATTAAACAACTTTGTTTGAATGTGTTTGACTTTCATTTGACTCAAATAGCTTTATTTGATTGCGTTTGACTTTCATTTGATACAATTAGCTTTGTAGAACTTGACTTTCATTTGATTCAAATAGCTTTGTTGAATGTGTTTTCATTTGATTCCATCAGCTTTGTAGAATATTTGACTTTCAATTGATTCAAATAGCTTTGTTTGAATGTGTTTGACTTTCATTTGATTCAATTAGCTTTGTAGAATGTATTTGACTTTCATTTGATTCAATAGCTTTTTGAATGTTTGACTTTCATTTGATTCAATTAGCTTGACTTTCATTTGATTAAAACTTTCATTTGATTCCTTGCTTTCATTTGAGCTTTGTTTGAATGTTTGTGATTCAATTAGCTTTGTTTGAATGACTTTCATTTGATTCAATTAGCTTTGTTTGAATGTATTTGACTTTCATTTGACACTTTCATTTGATTCAATTAGCTTTGTAGAATACATTTCACTTTCATTAATTTAAACAACTTTGTTTGAATGTGTTTGACTTTCATTTGACTCAAATAGCTTTTTGATTGCGTTTGACTTTCATTTGATACAATTAGCTTTGTAGAACTTATTTGACTTTCATTTGATTCTAGCTTTGTTTGAATGTGTTTGACATTCATTTGATTCCAAGCTTTGTAGAATATTTGACTTTCATTGATTCAAATAGCTTTGTTTGAATGTGTTTGACTTTCATTTGATTCAATTCTTTGTGAATGTTTGACTTTCATTTGATTTTAGCATGTTTGACTTTCATTTGATTCAATTAGCTTTGTAGAATGTTTGATTCATTTGATTCAAATAGCATTTGATTCAATTAGCTTGACTTTCATTTGATTAATATAGCTTTGTTTAATTGACTTTCATTTGATTAAATTAGCTTGTTTGAATGTGTTTGACTTTCATTTGATTCAATTAGCTTTGTTGAATGTATTTGACTTTCATTTGATTCAATAGCTTTGTTTGAATGTGTTTGACTTTTTTGATTCAATTAGCTTTGTAGAACGTATTTGACTTTCATTTGATTCAAATAGCTTTGTTTGAATGTGTTTGACTTTCATTTGATTCAATTAGCTTTGTAGAATGTTTGACTTTCATTTGATTGAATGTTTGACTTTCATTTTTCAATTAGCTTTGTTTGAATGTGTTTGACTTTCATTTGATTTAGCTTTGTTTGAATGTGTTTGACTTTCATTTGATTCAATTAGCTTTGTAGAATGTATTTGACTTCATTTGATTCAAATAGCTTTGTTTGAATGCGTTTAACTTTCATTTGATTCAATTAGCTTTGTAGAATTTTCACTTTCATTTAATTTCTTTGACTTTCATTTGATTCAAATAGCTTTGTTTGAATGTGTTTGACTTTCATTTGATTCAATTAGCTTTGTAGAATGTATTTGACTTTCATTTGATTCAAATAGCTTTGTTTGAATGTGTTTGACTTTCATTTGATTCAATTAGCTTTGTAGAATATTTGACTTTCATTTGATTCAAATAGCTTTGTTTGAATGTGTTTGTTAGCTTTGACTTTCATTTGATTAAATAGCTTTGTTTGTTTGACTTTCATTTGAAATTATTTGAATTGATTTGATTCAATTAGCTTTGTTGAATGTATTTGACTTTCATTTGATTCAAATAGCTTTGTTTGAATGTGTTTGACTTTCATTTGATTCAATTAGCTTTGTTATTTGACTTTCATTTGATTCAAATAGCTTTGTTTGAATGTGTTTGACTTTCATTTGATTCAATTAGCTTTGTTGAATGTATTTGACTTTCATTTGATTTAGCTTTGTTTGAATGTTTGACTTTCTCAATTAGCTTTGTTTGAATGTGTTTGACTTTCATTTGATTTTAGCTTTGACTTCATTTGATTCAATTAGCTTTGTAGAATGTATTTGACTCTCATTTGATTCAAATAGCTTTGTTTGAATGCGTTTAACTTTCATTTGATTCAATTAGCTTTGTAGAATACATTTCACTTTCATTTAATTTAAACAACTTTGTTTGAATGTGTTTGACTTTCATTTGACTCAAATAGCTTTATTTGATTGCGTTTGACTTTCATTTGATACAATTAGCTTTGTAGAACTTATTTGACTTTCATTTGATTCAAATAGCTTTGTTTGAATGTGTTTGACATTCATTTGATTCCATAGCTTTGTAGAATGTTTGACTTTCAATTTGATTCTTTCATTTGAGCTTTGTAGAATGTATTGACTTTCATTTGATTCAAATAGCTTTGTTGAATGTGTTTGACTTTCATTTGATTCAATTAGCTTTGTAGAATGTATTTGACTTTCATTTGCTTTGACTTTCATTTGATTCAATTAGCTTGTTTGAATGTGTTTGACTTTCATTTGATTCAATTAGCTTTGTTGAATGTATTTGACTTTCATTTGATTCAATTAGCTTTGTTTGAATGTGTTTGACTTTCATTTGATTCAATTAGCTTTGTTTGAATGTATTTGACTCTCATTTGATTCAATAGCTTTGTTTGAATGCGTTTAACTTTCATTTGATTCAATTAGCTTTGTAGAATACATTTCACTTTCATTCATTTAAACAACTTTGTTTGAATGTGTTTGACTTTCATTTGACTCAAATAGCTTTATTTGATTGCGTTTGACTTTCATTTGATACAATTAGCTTTGTAGAACTTATTTGACTTTCATTTGATTCAATAGCTTTGTTTGAATGTGTTTGACATTCATTTGATTCATCAGCTTTGTAGAATATCTTTGACTTTCAATTGATTCAAATAGCTTTGTTTGAATGTGTTTGACTTTCATTTGATTCAATTAGCTTTGTAGAATGTATTTGACTTTCATTTGATTCTTTGTTTAATTTGACTTTCATTTGATTCAATTAGCTTTGTGAACTTTCATTTGATTCAAATAGCTTTGTTTGAATGTGTTTGACTTCATTTGATTCAATTAGCTTTGTAGAATGTATTTGACTTTCATAGCTTTGTTTGAATTTGACTTTCATTTGAAATTTTTCATTTGATTTAGCTGACTTTCATTTGAGCTTTGACTTCATTTGATTCCATTTGACTTTCATTTGATTCAATAGCTTTGTTTGAATGTGTTTGACTTTTATTTGATTCAATTAGCTTTATTTGACTTTCATTTGATTCAAATAGCTTTGTTGAATGTGTTTGACTTTCATTTGATTCAATTAGCTTTGTTGAATGTATTTGACTTTCATTTGAGCTTTGACTTTCAATTCAATTAGCTTTGTTTGAATGTGTTTGACTTTCATTTGATTTTAGCTTTGTTTGAATGTGTTTGACTTCATTTGATTCAATTAGCTTTGTAGAATGTATTTGACTTCATTTGATTCAAATAGCTTTGTTTGAATGCGTTTAACTTTCATTTGATTCAATTAGCTTTGAGCTTTGTTTGAATGTGTTTGAGCTTTATTTGATTTGACTTTCATTTGATCAATTAGCTTTGTAGAATGTATTTGACTTTCATTTGCTTTGTTTAATGTGTTTGACTTTCATTTGATTCAATTAGCTTTGTTTGAATGTGTTTGACTTTCATTTGATTCAATTAGCTTTGACTTTCATTTGATTCAATTAGCTTTGTTTGAATGTGTTTGACTTTCATTTGATTCAATTAGCTGACTCTCATTTGATTCAAATAGCTTTGTTTGAATGCGTTTAACTTTCATTTGATTCAATTAGCTTTGTAGAATACATTTCACTTTCATTTTAAACAACTTTGTTTGAATGTGTTTGACTTTCATTTGACTCAAATAGCTTTTTTGATTGCGTTTGACTTTCATTTGATACAATTAGCTTTGTAGTATTTGTTTGATTCAGCTTTGTTTGAATTTGACTTTCATTTGATTTAGCTTTGTAGTTCTCAAATAGCTTTGTTTGAATGTGTTTGACTTTCATTTGATTCAATTAGCTTTGTAGAATGTTTGACTTTCATTTGATTCAAATAGCTTTGTTGAATGTTTGACTTTCATTTGATTCAATTAGCTTTGTAGAATGTATTTTTCATTTGATTCTTTGTTTGAATGTGTTTGACTTTCATTTGATTCAATTAGCTTTGTAGAATGTATTTGACTTTCATTTGAGCTTTGACTTTCATTTGAATGTGTTTGACATTCATTTGATTTAGCTTTGACTTTCATTTGATTAATAGCTTGTTTGAATTTGACTTTCATTGATTCAATTAGCTTTGTTTTCGCTTGAATTTGATTCAAGCTTTGTTATTTGACTTTCATTTGATTCAAATAGCTTTGTTTGAATGTGTTTGACTTTCATTTGATTCAATTAGCTTTGTTGAATGTATTTGACTTTCATTTGTAAATGTGATTCAATTAGCTTTGTTGAATGTGTTTGACTTTCATTTGATTCAATTAGCTTTGTTTGAATGTGTTTGACTTCATTTGATTCAATTAGCTTTGTAGAATGTATTTGACTTCTCATTTGATTCAAATAGCTTTGTTTGAATGCGTTTAACTTTCATTTGATTCAATTAGCTTTGTATTTCACTTTCATTTTTAAACAACTTTGTTTGAATGTGTTTTGACTTTCATTTGACTCAAATAGCTTTATTTGATTGCGTTTGACTTTCATTTGATACAATTAGCTTTGTAGAACTTACTTTCATTTGATTCAAATAGCTTTGTTTGAATGTGTTTGACATTCATTTGATTCCATTTGTAGCTTTGACTTTTTGATTCAAATAATTTGACTTTCATTTGATTCATTTGATTCAAATAATGTGTTTGACTTTCATTTGATTCAATTAGCTTTGTAGAATGTATTTGACTTTCATTTGATTAATAGCTTTGTTTGAATGTGTTCATTTGATTCAATTTTGTTTGAATGTGTTTGACTTTCATTTGATTCAATTAGCATTTGACTTTCATTTGATTCAATTAGCTTTGTTTGAATTGACTTGATTCAATTAGCTTGTTTGAAACTTTCATTTGATTCAATAGCTTTGTGAATGTATTTGACTTTCATTTGATTCAAATAGCTTTGTTTGAATGCGTTTAACTTTCATTTGATTCAATTAGCTTTGTAGAATACATTTCACTTTCATTTAATTTAAACAACTTTGTTTGAATGTTTGACTTTCATTTGAATAGCTTTATTTGATTGCGTTTGACTTTCATTTGATACAATTAGCTTTGTAGAATGTATTTGACTTTCATTTGATTCAAATAGCTTTGTTGAATGTGTTTGACTTTCATTTGAGCTTTGAGCTTTGTTTGTTTGAGCTTTGATTCATTTGATTGCTTTGTAGAATATTTGACTTTCAATTGATTCAAATAGCTTTGTTTGAATGTGTTTGACTTTCATTTGATTCAATTAGCTTTGTAGAATGTATTTGACTTTCATTTGATTCAAATAGCTTTGTTTGAATGTGTTTGACTTTCATTTGATTCAATTAGCTTTGTAGAATGTATTTGACTTTCATTTGATTAATAGCTTTGTTTGAATGTGCTTGACTTTCATTTGATTCAATTAGCTTTGTTTGAATGTGTTTGACTTTCATTTGATTCAATTAGCTTTGTTGAATGTATTTGACTTTCATTTGATTCAATTAGCTTTGTTTGAATGTTTGACTTTCATTTGATTCAATTAGCTTTGTTTGAATGTGTTGACTTTCATTTGATTCAATTAGCTTTGTTGAATGTATTTGACTTTCATTTGATTCAAATAGCTTTGTTTGAATGTGTTTAACTTTCATTTGATTCAATTAGCTTTGTAGAATACATTTCACTTTCATTTATTTAAACAACTTTGTTTGAATGTGTTTGACTTTCATTTGACTCAAATAGCTTTATTTGATTGCGTTTGACTTTCATTTGATACAATTAGCTTTGTAGAACGTATTTGACTTTCATTTGATTCAAATAGCTTTTTTGAATGTGTTTGACTTTCATTTGATTCAATTAGCTTTGTAGAATGTATTTGACTTTCGTTGAATGTTGACTTTCATTTATTCAATTAGCTTGTTTGAATGTGTTTGACTTTCATTTGATTCAATTAGCTTTGTTTGAATGTGTTTGACTTCATTTGATTCAATTAGCTTTGTAGAATGTATTTGACTCTCATTTGATTCAAATAGCTTTGTTTGAATGCGTTTAACTTTCATTTGATTCAATTAGCTTTGTAGAATACATTTCACTTTCATTTAATTTAAAAACTTTGTTTGAATGTGTTTGACTTTCATTTGACTCAAATAGCTTTATTTGATTGCGTTTGATTTCATTTGATACAATTAGCTTTGTAGAAATTTGACTTTCATTTGATTCAAATAGCTTGAATGTGTTTGACTTTCATTTGATTCAATTAGCTTTGTAGAATGTATTTGACTTTCATTTGATTAAATTAGCTTTGTTTGAATGTGTTTGACTTTCATTTTATTCAATTAGCTTTGTTTGAATGTGTTTGACTTTCATTTGATTCAATTAGCACTTCATTTGATTCAATTAGCTTTGAATGTATTTGACTTCATTTGATTCAATAGCTTTGTTTGAATGCGTTTAACTTTCATTTGATTCAATTAGCTTTGTAGATTTCACTTTCATTAATTAAACAACTTTGTTTGAATGTGTTTGACTTTCATTTGACTCAAATAGCTTGACTTTCATTTGATACAATTAGCTTTGTGTATTTGACTTTCATTTGATTCAAATAGCTTTGTTTGAATGTGTTTGACTTTCATTTGATTCAATTAGCTTTGTAGAATGTATTTGACTTTCAAATAGCTTTGTTTGAATGACTTTCTAGCTTGTTTGAATGTTTGACTTTCATTTGATTCAATTAGCTTTGTGTTTGATTTGATTCAATTAGCTTTGTAGAATGTATTTGACTCTCATTTGATTCAAATAGCTTTGTTTGAATGCGTTTAACTTTCATTTGATTCAATTAGCTTTGTAGAATACATTTCACTTTCATTTAATTTAAACAACTTTGTTTGAATGTGTTTGACTTTCATTTGACTCAAATAGCTTTATTTGATTGCGTTTGACTTTCATTTGATACAATTAGCTTTGTAGAACGTATTTGACTTTCATTTGATTCAAATAGCTTTGTTTGAATGTTTGACTTTCATTTGATTCAATTAGCTTTGTAGAATGTATTTGACTTTCATTTGATTAAAATAGCTTTGTTTGAATGTGCTTGACTTTCATTTTATTCAATTAGCTTTGTTTGAATGTGTTTGACTTTCATTTGATTCAATTAGCTTTGTTTGAATGTGTTTGACTTCATTTGATTCAATTAGCTTTGTAGAATGTATTTGACTCTCATTTGATTCAAATAGCTTTGTTTGAATGCGTTTAACTTTCATTTGATTCAATTAGCTTTGTAGAATACATTTCACTTTCATTAATTTAAAAACTTTGTTTGAATGTGTTTGACTTTCATTTGACTCAAATAGCTTTATTTGATTGCGTTTGACTTTCATTTGATACAATTAGCTTTGTAGAACTTATTTGACTTTCATTTGATTCAAATAGCTTTGTTTGAATGTGTTTTCATTTGATTCCATCAGCTTTGTAGAATATTTTGACTTTCAATTGATTCAAATAGCTTTGTTTGAATGTGTTTGACTTCATTTGATTCAATTAGCTTTGACTTTCATTGATTCAAATAGCTTTGTTTGAATGTGTTTGACTTTCATTTGATTCAATTAGCTTTGTAGAATGTATTTGACTTTCATTTGATTAAAGAATGTGACTTTCATTGATTCAATTAGCTTTGTTTGAATGTGTTTGACTTTCATTTGATTCAATTAGCTTTGTTGAATGTTTTGACTTTCATTTGATTAATAGCTTTGTTTGAATGTGCTTGACTTTCATTTGATTCAATTAGCTTGTTTGAATGTGTTTGACTTTCATTTGATTCAATTAGCTTTGTTGAATGTATTTGACTTTCATTTGATTAAATAGCTTTGTTTGAATGCGTTTAACTTTCATTTGATTCAATTAGCTTTGTAGAATACATTTCACTTTCATTTAATTTAAACAACTTTGTTTGAATGTGTTTGACTTTCATTTGACTCAAATAGCTTTATTTGATTGCGTTTGACTTTCATTTGATACAATTAGCTTTGTAGTTTGACTTTCATTTGAAGCGTGATTGAGCATTTGACTTTTTGATTCAAATAGCTTTGTTTGAATGTGTTTGACTTTCATTTGATTCAATTAGCTTTGTAGAATGTATTTGACTTTCATTTGATTCAAATAGCTTTGTTTGAATGTGTTTGACTTTCTTCTTTGATTATTAGCTTTGTAGAATGTATTTGACTTTCATTTGATTAATAGCTTTGTTTGAATGTGTTTACTTTCATTTGATTCAATTAGCTTGTTTGAATGTGTTTGACTTTCATTTGATTCAATTAGCTTTGTTGATTGAATTAGCTGAATGTTTGACTTTCATTGATTCAATTAGCTTTGTTTGAATGTTTGACTTTCATTTGATTCAATTAGCTTTGTTGAATGTATTTGACTTCATTGATTCAAATAGCTTTGTTTGAATGTGTTTTAACTTTCATTTGATTCAATTAGCTTTGTAGACATTTCACTTTCATTTAATTTAAACAACTTTGTTTGAATGTGTTTGACTTTCATTTGACTCAAATAGCTTTATTTGATTGCGTTTGACTTTCATTTGATACAATTAGCTTTGTAGAACGTATTTGACTTTCATTTGATTCAAATAGCTTTGTTTGAATGTGTTTGACTTTCATTTGATTCAATTAGCTTTGTAGAATGTATTTGACTTTCACATTTGAATAGCTTGACTTTCATTTGATTCAATTAGCTTTGTTTGAATGTGTTTGACTTCATTTGATTCAATTAGCTTTGTATGTATTTGACTTTCATTTGATTCAAATAGCTTTGTTTGAATGCGTTTAACTTTCATTTGATTCAATTAGCTTTGTAGAATACATTTCACTTTCATTTAATTTAAAACTTTGTTTGAATGTGTTTGACTTTCATTTGACTCAAATAGCTTGATTGCGTTTGACTTTCATTTGATACAATTAGCTTTGTAGAACGTATTTGACTTTCATTTGATTCAAATAGCTTTGTTTGAATGTGTTTGACTTTCATTTGATTCAATTAGCTTTGTAGAATGTATTTGACTTTCGCTTTTGAATGTGTTGACTTTCATTTTATTCAATTAGCTTTGTTTGAATGTGTTGACTTTCATTTGATTCAATTAGCTTTGTTTGAATGTTTGTTTGATTCAATTAGCTTTGTAGAATGTATTTGACTTCATTTGATTCAAATAGCTTTGTTTTGAATGCGTTTAACTTTCATTTGATTCAATTAGCTTTGTAGAATACATTTCACTTTCATTTAATTTAAACAACTTTTTTGAATGTGTTTGACTTTCATTTGACTCAAATAGCTTTTTGATTGCGTTTGACTTTCATTTGATACAATTAGCTTTGTAGAAATTTGACTTTCATTTGATTCAAATAGCTTTGTTTGAATGTGTTTGACTTTCATTTGATTCAATAGCTTTGTAGAATGTATTGACTTTCATTTGATTAAAATAGCTTTGTTTGAATGTGCTTGACTTTCATTTAAATTAGCTTGTTTGAATGTGTTGACTTTCATTTGATTCAATTAGCATGTGTTTGACTTCATTTGATTCAATTAGCTTTGTAGAATGTATTTGACTCTCATTTGATTCAAATAGCTTTGTTTGAATGCGTTTAACTTTCATTTGATTCAATTAGCTTTTGTAGAATACATTTCACTTTCATTTAATTTAAACAACTTTGTTTGAATGTGTTTGACTTTCATTTGACTCAAATAGCTTTATTTGATGCGTTTGACTTTCATTTGAACAATTAGCTTTGTAGAACGTATTTGACTTTCATTTGATTCAAATAGCTTTGTTTGAATGTGTTTGACTTTCATTTGATTCAATTAGCTTTGTAGAATGTATTTGACTTTCTTAAAATAGCTTTGTTTGAATGTGTTTGACTTTCATTTATTCAATTAGCTTTGTTTGAATGTGTTTGTTCATTTGATTCAATTAGCTTTGACTTCATTTGATTCAATTAGCTTTGTAGAATGTATTTGACTCTCATTTGATTCAAATAGCTTTGTTTGAATGCGTTTAACTTTCATTTGATTCAATTAGCTTTGTAGAATACATTTCACTTTCATTTAATTTAAACAACTTTGTTTGAATGTGTTTGACTTTCATTTGACTCAAATAGCTTTATTTGATTGCGTTTGACTTTCATTTGATACAATTAGCTTTGTAGAACTTATTTGACTTTCATTTGATTCAAATAGCTTTTTGAATGTGTTTGACATTCATTTGATTCCATCAGCTTTGTAGAATATCTTTGACTTTCAATTGATTCAAATAGCTTTGTTTGAATGTGTTTGACTTTCATTTGATTCAATTAGCTTTGTAGAATGTATTTGACTTTCATTTGATTCAAATAGCTTTGTTTTATGTTTGACTTTCATTTGATTCAATTAGCTTTGTAGTTTGACTTTCATTTGATTTTAGCTTTGTTTGAATTGGCTTGTTTGAATGTGTTTGACTTTCATTGATTCAATTAGCTTTGTAGAATGTATTTGACTCTCATTTGATTCAAATAGCTTTGTTGAATGCGTTTAACTTTCATTTGATTCAATTAGCTTGTAGAATACATTCACTTTCATTTTAAAACAACTTTGTTGAATGTGTTTGACTTTCATTTGACTAAATAGCTTTATTTGATTGCGTTTGACTTTCATTTGATACAATTAGCTTTGTAGAATTATTTGACTTTCATTTGATTGCTGTTGACATTCATTTGAGCTTTGTTTGACTTTCAATTGATTCAAATAGCTTTGTTTGAATGTGTTTGACTTTCATTTGATTCAATTAGCTTTGTAGAATGTATTTGACTTTCATTTTGATTCAAATAGCTTTGTTTGAATGTGTTTGACTTTCATTTGATTCAATTAGCTTTGTAGAATGTATTTGACTTTCATTTGATTAATAGCTTTGTTTGAATGTTTGACTTTCAATTAGCTTGACTTCATTTGACTCAAATAGCTTTATTTGATTTGACTTTCATTTGATACAATTAGCTTTGTAGAACGTATTTGACTTTCATTTGATTCAAATAGCTTTGTTTGAATGTGTTTGACTTTCATTTGATTCAATTAGCTTTGTAGAATGTATTTGACTTTCATAGCTTTGTTTGAATACATTTTATTCAATTAGCTTTGTTTAAATGTGTTTGACTTTCATTTGATTCAATTAGCTTTGTTTGAATGTGTTTTGACTTTCATTTTGATTCAATTAGCTTTGTAGAATGTATTTGACTCTCATTTGATTCAAATAGCTTTGTTTGAATGCGTTTAACTTTCATTTTATTCAATTAGCTTTGTAGAACTTATTTGACTTTCATTTGATTCAAATAGCTTTGTTTGAATGTGTTTGACTTCATTTGATTCCATCAGCTTTGTAGAATATCTTTGACTTTCAATTGATTCAAATAGCTTGTTTGAATGACTTTCATTTGATTCAATTAGCTTTGTGAATGTATTTGACTTTTTTTGATTCAAATAGCTTTGTTTGAATGTGTTTGACTTTCATTTGATTCAATTAGCTTTGTAGAATGTATTTGACTTTCATTTGATTCAAATAGCTTTGTTTGAATGTGTTTGACTTTCATTTGATTCAATTAGCTTTGTAGAATACATTTCACTTTCATTTAATTTAACAACTTTGTTTGAATGTGTTTGACTTTCATTTGACTCAAATAGCTTTAATTTGATACAATAGCTTTGTGAACGTATTTAACTTTCATTTGA
This sequence comes from Chenopodium quinoa, assembly GCF_001683475.1. Classification (NCBI taxonomy): domain Eukaryota; kingdom Viridiplantae; phylum Streptophyta; class Magnoliopsida; order Caryophyllales; family Amaranthaceae; genus Chenopodium; species Chenopodium quinoa. Next base: position 76,119 of record NW_018745610.1, read on the forward strand.
TTCAAATAGCTTGTTTGAATGTGTTTGACTTTCATTTGATTCAATTAGCTTTGTTGAATGTATTTGACTTTCATTTGATTTAATTAGCTTTGTTTGAATGTGTTTGACTTTCATTTGATTCAATTAGCTTTGTTGAATGTGTTGACTTTCATTTGATTCAATTAGCTTTGTAGAATGTATTTGACTTTCATTTGATTCAAATAGCTTTGTTTGAATGCGTTTAACTTTCATTTGATTCAATTAGCTTTGTAGAATACATTTTCACTTTCATTTAATTTAAACAACTTTGTTTGAATGTTTTTGACTTTCATTTGACTCAAATAGCTTTATTTGATTGCGTTTGACTTTCATTTGATACAATTAGCTTTGTAGAA